>NC_092509.1:7850491-8022966 GCF_047511675.1 Marmota flaviventris
AAAAAGAAAAAAAAAAGGAAAAAAAGGAAAGCTTGTGTTAGGGCTTGGATTAAAGCTAGTTTTGTATTAGGGTTAGGGGTAGAGTTATGGTTACAGCTATTGTAAGTACTAGTGTTAAAATCAGGGTTAGTTTTAGGGTTAGGTTTAGGGCTAGGTCTAATGTTAGGTTTAGATTTTAGGTTAGGGTGATATTTAGAGCTAGGTTTAGTGTTTAGATATGAGTCAGGGTCATGGTTATATTTAGGGTTAGTGTTAGGTTTCAAATTAGCGATAGGGATAGGGCTGGTGTAGGGTTAGAGTTTGGTCTAGGATAAGGGTTAGTGTTAGGGGTATGGCTCCGTGTTGTTTTAGGGCTAGGGCTAGGGTTTCAGATAATTTTAGGATTAGCATTAGGGTTAGAGCTAGTTTGATGGTTAGGCTGAGGCATCGGGCTAGGTTTAGTTTTAGAGATAAGATTCGATATAGACTTAGTACTAGAGCTAAGTATAGTGCAAGGGTTATGACTAGGTTTAGAGCTTGGGTTAGGTATACGGTAAGAGATAGGGTTAGAAGTAGGGATAGATCTTGTGTGAGAATTATTTTTAGTCTTAATTCTAGGTTTAGCATTAATGTTCAGAATAGGGCTAGGATAAGGGCTAGGTTTAGTGTTAGGGTTAGGGCTGGAGTTAGTGTTATGGTTAGGGCTAGGGCTAGTTTTAGGATTAGCGTAAGGGTTAGGAATTAAGCTATGGTTAGAGCTAGGTTGAGTGTTAGGTTTAGTGTTAGGTCTGGGTTAGGGTTATGGTTATGTTTAGTGTTTGCTTTGGGGTTAGGGCTAGGGTTTTCACTAGGGTTAGTGTTAGTTTTAGAGTAATGTATTGGATGAGATGTAAGATTAGGTTTAGGGTTAAGTTTAGGTTATTGTTAAATTTAGGTTTAGGGATAGTTTTAGGTTATGGCTAGGTTTAGGGTTAGGGTTTCGTTTAGGTTAACATTTAGGATTAGGAGAATGACTTGATTTTGTTTAAGGGATGAGGCTCGGGTTATGGGTAGTTTTAGGATTGCAATAGTGTTAGGTCAACTGGTGGGTTGATTTTAGGCTTAGGGTTAGTGTCACATGTAGAGTTATGGTAAGATCTAGGGTAGGGTCTAGGGCTAGGGTTAGGGCTAAGGTTAGGGCTTGTATTGGATTTATTGTAATGGAAAGGGTTAGAACTAGAAATAGGGCTGGGAGAATTAGAGTTAGTCTTAGGCCAAGGTTAGGGGTAGCATTAGGGTTAGGGCTAATTTAAGGCTAGAATTAGTGCTAGGGCTAGTGTTAGGGTTAGGCGTATGGTTAGGGTTAGAGATATGGCTTTTATTAGGGTTAAATTTAGTGATAGGGTTAGGGGAAAGAATGGGGTTATACCTAAGTTTAGGTCTAGGGCGAGAGTTAAAATTAGATATAGGGCTACAGTTAGGGTTTGGGTTAGGTTTAAGGGTAGGTATAAGCTAAGATGAGAACTAGGTTTTGTGTCAGGTTTAGGGCTAGGATTAGGGCTGGGACTAAAGTCATGTCTGGGTTTATGATTATTGTTAGTTTTAGGGTTAGGTTATGGCTAAGTCTAGTGTAAGTTTTTAGGTTTAGGTTAAGGATCAGGTTTAAAGCTAGATGTATTATTAGGGTCAGGGTTTGAGTAGGGTTTGGTTTAGGTTATGTTTAAGGGTAAAAGCTTGAATAAGCTTCAGGGGTAGGGTTATAGTCCGGGTTAGGGTAACTGATAGGGTTAGGTTTAGGGTTCAGGTTAGGTTTAGAGTAATAAATAGGGTTAATGTTAGCAATAGTGTTAGCTTTAGGCCTAGGTTTAGCATTTGGGTTAGGCTTATCTTTAGGTTAATGGATAGGGTTAGAGCTAAGTTTAGGCCTAGGGTTAAGGTTAGAATTAGGACTAGGGTTAGGGTCCAGGTTAGGGTAATTCATAGGGTTAGGTTTAGGGTTCAGTTTAGGTTTAGAATAATAAATAGGGTTAGTGTTAGCAATAGGTTAGCATTAGGCCTAGGGCTAGCATTTGGGTTAGGCTTATTTTTAGGTTAATAGATAGGGTTATAGCTAAGGTTAGGGCTTAGTTTATGGTTAGAATTAGGACTAGGTTTAGGGTTAGCTTAGTGTTCATTTCAGGGTTAGGTTTGGGGTAAGTGTTAGCTTTTGAGCTAAGATTAAGGATAGCGTGAAGGTTAGTGTTAGAGTGAGGGCTAGTATTAGGGTTAGGGTTAGGGTTATGTTTAGATTAAGGTTAGAGTTTGAGCTAGAATTAGGGTTAGGGCAAGGTTTAGGGTTAGGGTTAGGTCTAGGCTTATGGTTAGGTTACAATAAGGGCTAGGTTTAGGGCTAGGATAAGGGCAATGTTTTGTGTGAGGTTTATGGCTATCATTAGGGCTATGGGTTATGTAAGAGACAGAGATATGGTAATGGCTAGTTTTAGGGTTAGGGTTATGGATAAGTCTAGTGTTCTAGTTAGGTTTTGGTTAGGATAAGATTTAGAGCTAGTGTTTGTTTTAGGGTAACTGTCATTGTCAGGTTAGGGTTAGGTTTAGGGTGAGGGCCAGATTTAGGACTAGCGTTGGGTCTAGGGATAGAGTTAGTCTTTACATTAGGTTAACGGTTATTGTTAGCGTTATTGCTATGTTTTTGTTTAGGGCTAAGGCTAGATTAGGATTAAGTTTAATCTAGTGCTAGTGTTACTGTAAGGTTTAGGTATAGGTTTACCGGTAGGGGTAGGGTTTGGGTTTGCTTTAGGGTGTCAGGTTTAGACCTAGGTTTAGTGTTACTGTCAGAATAAGGGTCAGGGTTAGAGTTAGGGATAGAGCTAGAATGAGGGCTAGGGTTAGGACTAATAATAGAGATAGCGTTTGAGGTAGGCTAAGGATTATGGTTAGGACTAGGGTAGCATTGGTGTGAGGGTTTGGCTTAGGGTAAGGGATAGGCTTAGAGGTAGAGTTAGGCTTATGGTTAGGGTTAGGTTTACGGTTAAATCTAGGTGTAGGGCCGGAATAGTGATAGGATTGTGTTAGCATTGGGGCTACAGCTAATGAAATAACTAGGATTCCAATTAGGGCTAGTTCTAGTGTTAGCGTTAGGTCAATGTTTAGAACTAGGATTATTGTTAGGGTCTGAGTAAAGGTCAGGGTTACTTCTAGTGTTAGAGCTAGGATTCAAATTATGAGTACGTTTAGGGCTAGGCATAGGGTTAGGGTTGGGTTTAGGTTAAGAGTTAGGATTAGGGTTATGGCTCAGTTTTGTTTTAAGTCTAGGGTAATGTTAGGGCTGGTTTTACAATTAGCATTTGGGTTAGAGCTAGTGTTAGAGCTTTAGTTTAAATGTTAGGGTTAGTTCCAGGTTTAGTGCTTGGGTAAAGGTTGGGGCTAGGGTTGAGGCTAGGGATATGCATAGGTTTTGGGTTATGGTAACGGAAATGTTTAGAACTAGGGATAGGTTAGAGCGAGTGTTAGAATTAGTCTTAGGGCTAGGGATAGTGTTAACTTTAGGGTTAGGGCTAAATTAGAGCTAGATTAGAGCTATGGTTAGTGGTAGGTTTTAGGCCTATGTTTAGGACTAGGGTTAGGGTTATCATTAGGGTTAGGGTAAGGTATGATATTACAGCTACATTTTGGGCTAGGGCATGGGATAAAATTTGGATTAGGGCTCTGCTTAAGGTTAGGATTAGTATTAAGGCTACTTTTAGTACTAGGATTAGGGGTAGGGTTTTTGCTAGGGTTAGGGCTAGGATTAGGTTTATGGCTAATGTCAGTTCTAGGGTTAGGGATCATTTTAGGTTTAGATTTATGACCAGGTCTTTTGTAAGGGTTACATTGAAGGTTAGGGTCTTGTTTACAGCTAGGGGTATTATGAGCGTCAGATGCAGTGTTAGGGTATGGCTTAAGTTAAGGTTTAGGGTTAGGGCTAAAATTAGCATTAGGGTTAGGTTAATGGATATGATTAGGTTTCAGGTTCAGGTTAGGTTTAGTATAATGGACAGGGTTAGGGTAAGGCATAGGGTTAAATTTAGACCTAGGGATAGAAATTGTTTAAAGATATGGTTCAGGTAATGGATAGTATTAGAGCTACAGTTACTACTAGTGTATGGTTAGGTGAGGGCTATGGTTAGGGCTAGGCTTAGTGTTAGAATTTGCTTAGGGTTATGGTTAGGGTAATGGATAAAATTATATCTAGGTTGAGGACTAGTGTTATGGTTAGAAATAGGGCTATGTTTCAGTTTAGGTTTCAGGTTAGGACATGGTTTAGGTTTAGGGTTAGGTTTAGGTTTAGTGTTAGGCCTAAGGATAGGGTTAGGGGTATGATTAAAACTAGAGTTAGGGCTTGGATTAGGTCTAGGTTTTGAGTTAGGTTAGTTCTAGTGTAGGACTATGGCTAATGTAAGAACTAGGGTTATGATTAGAGAAAACATTAGGTCTAGGTCAAGTTCTAGTGTTTAGATTAGGTTTAGGTTTAGGGAAATGATTAGAGATAGGGTTAGTGTTTGGGTCAGAGTCAGGATTAGTGTTACTGATCAGGGTTAAGGACACGACTAGAATTAGGGATAGCATTAAGCCTACGTGTAGGGTTAGGTTTTGTGTTAGGGTTAGGGTAAGAATTAGGAATTGGGCTTATGTCAGGTATTGCGTTACCATTAGGCTAGGATTATGTTAAGGCTGTGTCTCAGTTTTGTTTTTGAGCTAGGGCTAGGGTTAGCACTAGTTTTATGAGTAGTGATAGTGTTAGGGCTAGTGGTAGGATGAGGTTTATGCTCAGATTTATTGTTATCGTTAGATTTAGGTTTAGGGCTGGGGTCTGCATTAGGTTTAACCTTAGGGCTAGTGTTAGGGTTACGGTAACAGATGGGGTTAGAACTAAAAATAGGACTGGGTTGCAATTAGAGTTATTCTTTTGGCTAGGGTTAGGGGTAGGTTTAGGGTTAGGGCTAAATTAGGGCTAAGATTAGCGATAGCGTTAGTGTTAGGATTAGGCCTAGGGTTCGGGCTGGGGTTATGGTTAGTGTTAGTATTAGGGTTAGATTTAGGGGAAGTGGATTATAGCTACATTTAGAGGTAGGGTTCGGGTTAGAATTTGATATAGGGTTAGGGTTAGAGAACAGGTTAGGATTAAGGCTAGGTTTAGTGCCAGGATGAGGGTATGTGTTAGGGCTAGGGCTAAGATTAGGGCTAGGGCTAATGTCAGGTCAAGGTCCAAAGTAAGTGGTAATTTTATGGTTAGATTATGGCTAGGTTTATTGTAATGGTTAAGTTTATGGTAAGGGTCAGGTTTAGAGCAAGGTGTTTTATTAGGGTCAGTGTCGGGTATGGTTTGGTTTAGGTTAAGTTTTAGAGTTAAGGCTTGTATTAGCATTAGGGTTCAGTTTAGGATTCGAGTAATGGATAGGGTTCGGTTTAGGATTCCAGTTAGTTTTAGAGTAATCTATATGGTTATTGTTAGTGGTAGGGTTAATGTTAGGCCTAGGGTTAGCATTTGGTTTAGGCTTATGTTTAGGGTAATGGTTAGGGTTAGAGCTAAGATTAGGGCTAATGTTAAGGTTAAGTTTATGGCTAGAGTTAGAGTTAGGGCTAGGGTTAGTGTCAGGGTTAGATTTAGGGTAAGTATCAGGGTTTGAGCTAGTGTTAGGTCTAGGGCAAGGGTTAGGGTTAGAGGCAGTGCTAGGGTTAGGGTTAGGATTAGTGTTATGATTAGGGAAAGGGTTAGAGATTGAGCTAGGTTTAGGACTAGGGCGAGGTTTAGGTTTAGGGTTAGGTCTAGTGTTACGGTTTGGGATAAAATTAGGGCTAGGTTTAGGGCTAGATAAGGGCTAGGTTTGTGTGATGTTTATGGCTAGTGTTAGGGCTATGGGTAATATAAGAGCTCTGGTTATGTATATGGCTAGTTTTAGGGTTAGGGTTATGGATATGTCTAGTGTTAGGGTTAGTTTTTGGGTTAGGATAAGGTTTATAGCTAGGTTGTGTGTTAGGGTAAGCGTCAGTGTTTGGGTTAGGTTAGGGCCAGAATTAGGAATAGTGTTGTGTCTAGATATAGGTTTAGTCTTTGTGTTAGGTTAAGGGTTATTGTTTAGGCCAGTTCAAGATTTATGACTCTATTTATGAATAGGTTTGGTCTATTGCTAGCGGTACTGTTAGGTTTAGGTATAGGTTTACTAGTAGGGGAACAGTTAGAGTCCGGGTTAGGGTTAGTGTCAGGTTTCGATCTAAGGTTATGTTAGGGTCAGAATAAGGGTAAGTTCTTTGTTAAGGCTAGAGCTAGAATGGGGCCGAGGGTTA
Organism: Marmota flaviventris; assembly: GCF_047511675.1. Lineage (NCBI taxonomy): Eukaryota > Metazoa > Chordata > Mammalia > Rodentia > Sciuridae > Marmota > Marmota flaviventris. The sequence continues at coordinate 7,856,774 of NC_092509.1, forward strand.
GGACTAGTAAAAGAGTTAGGGTTTGGGATAGGCTAAGGATTAGTGTTAGGACTATGGTAACATTAGGGTGAGGGTTTTTCTTAGGGTAATAGATAGGAACAGAGGCAGGGATAGGATTACGGATAGGGTTAGCATTAGGGTTAGGGTTACTGTGAAGGTTCGGTTTAGGGTTAGCATTGCGGTTTGAGTTAGTGTTAGGGTTAGAGTTATGGTTAGGGATAGCATTAGTGTTTGCATTAGGGATATAGTTAGGTTTAGGATTAGTGTTAGGTTTAGAGTTATGGTTAGTTTTAGGTTTAAGGTTAGGATTAGGTGAGTGTTAGGTTTAGGGTAAGAGTTAGGGTTAGGATTAGTGTTAGGATTAAGGTTAGGGTTAGAGACAGGGTTATGTTTAGGGATAGGGTTAGGATTAGGGATAGGGTTAGTGTTAGGGTTAGGGTTAACGTTAGTGTTAGAGTTAGTGTTAGGTTCAGTGTTAGCATTTGTGTTAGGGTTAGGGTTTGGTTTACGCTTAGGGTAACAGTTAAGATTAGGGTTACACTTAGGGTTAGGGTTACTATTAGGGTTAGGCATAGGGTTAGTGTTTGGGTTAGTGTTAGGGTTAGGGTTAGTCTTTGTGATAGGGTTAGGTTTAGGCCTAGGATTCTGGTTAGGGTTAGGGTTAGTTTTAGAGTTAAGGTTATGGTTGGCTTTAAGGGTAGTGTTAGGGTTAGTGTTAGGGTTAGTGTCTGTTAGGGTTAGGGTTTGTGTTAGGTTTAGGGTTAAAGTTATCATTAGGGTTACGGTTAAGATTAGAGTTACAATTAGCATTCGGGTTATGATTATGGTTGTGGTTAGGGTTAGTGTTAGGCTTAGGTTTAAATTTAGTGTTATTTATATGGTTAGGTTTGGGATTAGGGTTACTGTTAGTGTTAGAGTTAGGATTAGTGTTATGGTTGGGGTTAGTTTTAGGATTAGGTTTAGGTAGGGGATAGGTTTAGGTTAGGGTTAGGGTTAGGGTTTGGTTAGGGTTTGTGTTAGGGTTAGCATTAGGTTAATTGTTTGTCTTAAGGTTAGGGTTATGGTTACTGTTAGGGTTAGGGTTAGGATTACGTTTAGGGTTTCAGTTAGAGTTAGGGTTAGGTTTGGTGTTAGGGTTAGTTGCAGGTTTACAGTTAGGGGTAGGCATAGTATTACAGTTAGGTTTAGGTTTAGGGTTAGAATTACTCTTTGGGTTAGTGTTAGAGTTAGCTTGAGGGTTAGTGTTAGGGTTAAGTTTAGAATAAGTGTTAGTCTTAGGGTTATATTTATGGGGGGTTAATTGTTATTGTTAGGATTAGTGTTAGTGATAGGTTTAGGTTTAGGATTAGGATTAGTGTTAGAGTTAGGGTTAGGGTTAGGGTTAGGTTTAGTGTTAGGGTAAGGGTTAGGTTTACGATAGTTTTAGGATTAGGGTTAAGATTAGGATTAGGGTTAGTGTTAGGGTTAGTGTTCGTGTTAGGTTTAGGCTTCCTTGCAGGGTTAAGCTTAGGGTTAGTGTTAGGGTTAGGGTTACGGTTAGGATGAGTGTTAGGTTTATAGTTAGGGTAGTGTTAGTGTTAGTGTTAGGTTTAGGTTTAGTTTTAGGGTTATTGTTAGAGTTAGTTTTAGGGTTAGGTTTAGAGATAGTGTTAGGGTTAGGGTTAGATTCATGTAAGGGTTATGGTTAGGGTTATTTTTAGGATTAAATTACTGTTAGTGTTAAGGTTAGGGTTCATGTTAGGGATAGTGTTAGGATAGGGTTTAATTTTAGGGTTTGTTTTAGAGTTAGGTTTAGGGATAGGTTTAGAGTTAGTCTTAGGGTAAGGGTTAGGGTTAGTGTTAGGTTTGGGCTTAGCGTTTCAGTTAGGGTTATGTTTAGAGATATGGTTAGGGTTAGGGTTAGGATTATGGTTTGGGTTAGGGTTAGGTTAAGGTTTAGGGTTAAGATTAGGTTTAGGATTGTGTTAAGGGTTAGGGTTACTGTAGGATTAGGTTCAGAGTTAGGGTTTGGGTAAGTGTAGGGTTAGTTTTCGTGTTAAGGGTAGGATTACAGTTAGTGTTAGGGTCAGTTTTAGGGTTACAGTTAAGGTTAATATTAGGTATAGTGTTAGAATTATAGTTGGATTTTATGATAGGGTTAGGGTTTGGGTTAGTGTTAGTGTTAGGATTAGTGTTAGTGTTATGTAAATGGTAGGGTTAGGGTTAGATTAGATTTAGGTTTATCGTTTGGATTAGGGGTTTTTCAGGTTAGAAATTAGGTTAGGGATAAGTTTATGGTTATTGTTTGGATTAGTTTTAGTGTTAGCATTGGAGTTAGGGTTTATGTTAGAATAAAGGGTTAGGGTTAGGATTACTGTTTGGGTTAGGGTTAGAGATAGGTTCAGGGTTATTGTTAGGTTTAGGGTTAGTCTTAGTGTCAGGGTTAGTGGTAGGATTAGGTTAGTGTTAGGGTTAGGAATCGGTTAATGATATGGTTAATTTTAGGACTAGGGGTTAGTATTAGTGTTAGTTTTAATGTTAGTATTAAGGTTAAGTTTAGGTTAGGGGAATTGTTACGGTCAGGGTTAGGGGTGTTTTAGGGTTAGATTTAGGGTTAGAGTTAGGTTTAGGTTTAGGCATAAGTTTAGAATTAGGGATAGGGTTATGATTAGAGTTAGGATTTTTGATAGGTTAGGGTTATGGTTAGGGTAAGGTTGAGGATTAGGGTTAGGGTTAGTGTTAGGGTTATGTTTAGGTTTCGGTTCAGGTTCAGGGTTAGGATTAGTGTTAGGATTAGGGTGAGAGTTTCTGTTAGGTTTAGGGTTAGGGTTAGTGGTAGGGTTAGGGTTAAATTTAGGATTAGTGTTAGGGTTAGTATTAGTGTTTCGTTAGTTTTAGTGTTAGGGTTAGTGTTAGGGTTAGAGTTTCCATTAGGCTTAGTGTTAGGGTTAGTATTAGCATTTTGGTTAAATTTAGGTATAGGGATAGTGATAGTCTTAGGGTTAGGGTTAGTGTTAGTTTAGAATTACTGTTGCATTTAGGGTTACTGTTAGGGTAGGGTGAGAAGTCCTGTTAGTGTTAGGGTTAGGGTTAGTGTTAGGGTTAGGGTTAGCATTAGGATTAGTGTTAGAGATAGTATTAGTGTTTTGTTTAGGTTTAAGTTTAGGTTTAATATTAATTTTAGGGTTAGGGTTAGTGTTAGTTTAGGGTAAGTGCTAGGGTTAGGGTTGTTGTTAGGGTTAGTGTTAGGGTTAGGGTAAAGTATAGGGCTAGGGTTAGGGTTATGAAAAAAGTTAGTGTTAGGTTTAGAATTTGGTTTAAGGTTAGTGTTACGGTTAGTATTAGCGTTTTGATTAAATTTAGGGTTAGGGTTAGGGTTAGTGTTATGTTAGGGTTATTGTTGTGGTTAGGGTTAGTGTTAGGTTTAGTGTGAGAGATCCTATTAGGGTTAGACTTAGGGTTAGTGTTAGGGATAGAGTTAGGGTTAGAGTTAGGTGAGTGTAAGAGTTTATTTAGTATTAGTGTTAGGGTTAGGGTTAGGGTTTAGTTTTAGGGTTTGCGTTACCAATAGTGTTAGGGTTAGTATTACTGTTTTGGTTAGGTTTAGGATTAGGGTTAGTGTTAGGGTTATTGTTAGTGTTTTTGTTAGGTTAGGGTTACTGTTACCATTAGGGTTAGTGTTAGGGTTAGGGTGAGAGGTCCTGTTAGGGATAGGGTTAATGTTGGGGTTTTGGTTAGCTTTAGGGTTAGTGTTAGAGTTAGCATTAATGTTTTGGTTAGGTTTAGGGTTAGGGTTAGTATTAGTTTTAGGGTTGGAGTAGTGTTAGGTTAGAGTAAGATTTATGGTTAAGGTTAGAGTTAGGGTTACAGTTAGGATTATTTTTGGGGTTACAGTAAGATTTAGCCCTAGGTTTAGAGATATGAAAAGAGTTAATGTTAGTGTTAGGGTGAATTTTTTGTTTAGGGTCGTGTTAGTGTTTATGTTATGGTTACAATTAGGTTTAAGTTTAGGGTTAGTGTTACAGTTAGGATTTGGGTTAAAGTTAAAGTCAGAGTTAAAATTAGGTTAGGTTTAGGGTTAGGATCAGGGTTAGGGTCAGTGTTAGACTTAGGGTTAGTGTTAGGATTAGTGTTAGAGTTAGTATTAGTGTTTTGGTTAAGTTTAGGGTTAGGATTAGTGTTACTTTTGGGATTACGGTTAGTGTTAGATTATGGTAAAGGTTAGGGTTAGGGTTAGTGTTAGGGTTAGGGGGTTAGTGTTAGTGTTTGCCTTAGGTTAGAGTATGACTTAGGGTCAGGGTTAATGTTAGTGTTAGGGTTTGTTATAGGGTTAGGTTTCCAGTAGGGTTGGGAATAGTGTAAATTTAGGGTTAGGATTAGGGCTAGGTTAGGGTTAGGGTTAGGGTTAATTTTTTGGTTTAAGTTATGGTTAGTGTTAGGGTTAGAATTAGGGTTAGGATTAGGGTTAATGTTAGGTTTAGGGATAATGTTAGTTTTAGGGTTAGGGTCAGCATTAGGCAAGATTTAGGTTTAGGTTTAGAGTTACAATTAGAGTCAATGTTAGTGTTAGGGTTAGGGTTAGGGTGAATGTTAGGGTTAGGGTTAGTGTTAGTGTTAGGCTTAGGGTTAAGTTAGAATTAGGGTTACAGTTAGGGTTAGGGTTATTGTTAGGGTTGGGGTTAGGTTTGGGTTTAGGGTTCATGTTAATGGTTGTGTTAGGGTTAGATTTTGGTTAGGGTTAGGGTTTGGCTTAGGTTCATGTTTTCGTTAGGTTTAGGGTTACTTTTAGGCTTATGATTTGGATTAGTTTTAGGGTTAGTGTTAGGTTTACAGTTAGGGTTAGCATTAGTGTTTGGTTTAGCGTTACAATTTGGTTTAGGTTTAGAGTTAGGGTTAGGATAAGGGTTAATTCAGGTTTAGAGTAGGTTTAGTTTTTATGCAAGGATTAGGGTTAGGGACAGGGTTTTGGATAGGGTTAGTGTTAGTGTTAGGGTTAGGGTTTGGTTTTGGTTTTGGGTTAGGATTCGGGGTTATGTTATTTTTAGGGTTACTGTTAGAGTTAGGTAAAGGTTAGGGTTAGGGACAGGGTTAGTGTTATGGTTAAGGTCAGGTTTTGGTTTAGGGTTAGGGTTATGGTTATGGTTAGGTTTCGGGTTAGAGTTAGGGTTAGGGTTATGGGTAGTGTTAGGGTTAGGTTTAGGGATAGGTTTAAGTTTAGGCTTAGGGTTACGTTTAGTGTTCATGTTAGAGTTAGTGTAAGATTTAGGTTAGGGTTACCGTTAGTGTTAGTGTTAGACTTAGAGTTAGTTTTTCAGTTAGGTTTAGTTTTAGGGTTTGGTTAGACTTAGGGTTGGTTTTAGGATTATGGTTAGTGTTAGGTTCATGTTAGGGTTAGGGTACATTTTGGGTTAGTGTTATGGTTAGGGATAAGGTTTGTGTTACAATAAGGGTCAGGTTAGGGTTAGTGTTATTGTTAGTGTTAGAGTTAGTGTTAGGTTTAGGGTTAGGGTTAAGGTAAGGTTTAGGTTTAGGGATAGTGGTATGATTGAAGTTAGTGTTATGTTAGGGTTAGGGTTCGTGTGAGTGTTAGGGATAGGGTTAGGTTTAGGGTTAAGGTAAGGTTTAGGGTTAGGGATAGGGTTATGATTGAAGTTAGTGTTACATTAGGGTTAGGGTTATGGTGAGTGTTAGGGATAGGGTTAGTGTTAGGGTTAAGGTTAGTGCTAGCTTTAGGGTTAGTGTTATGGTTAGGGTTAGTGTTATGATTATGATTAGGGTAAGGGTTAGTTTTAGGCTTAGGATTAGGTTCGGTTTAGGGTTATGTTTAATGTTAGTGTTAGGGTAAGGTTTAGGTTTGGGTTTAGGGTTCGTGTTAGGGATAGGCTTAGGTTTAGGTTTACTTAGGTTTAGGGTTAGGTTTATGGTTCATGTTAGGGTTATGGTAAGGGTTAATGTTGGGTTTAGGTGTATGTTTAGGGTTAGGCTTAGTGTTAGTTTTAGAGTTAGGGTTGGGGTTAGCGTTAGAGTTAAAGTTAGTGTTAGCCTTAGGTTTAGGTTGAGTGTTTGTATTTGATTAGGGTTAAGGTAAGGTTTAGGATTATATGTAGGGTTATGATTACAGTTAGTATTACTATTAGAGTTAGGGTTAATTTGAGTGTTAGGCTTAGAGTTAGGTTTAGCATTAAGTTTAGTGTTAGTTTTAGTGTTATTATTATGGTTAGGGTTATAGTTATGATTAGGATTAGTGTTAAATTTATGTTTAGGGTTATGGTTACATTTAGGTTTTGGGGTAGTGTTAAGGTTAGGGTTAGAGTTAGGGTTACAGTATGAATTAGGGTTAGGTTTAGGGTTAAGGTTCATGTAAGGGTAGGACTGGCATTAGTGTTAGGTTTAGGTTTAGGTTTAGGTTTAGAGTTAGGGTTAATGATAGTTTTAGGGTTAGGGTTAGTGCTAGGGTTAGGGTTATGATTAGGTTTAGGGTTAATTTTAGCATTAGTGTTAGGGTTAGGTTTATCGTTAGTGTTACTGTAAGGATTAGGATTCATGTTAGGATTAGGGTTAGGGTTAGTGTTAGACTTAGGGTTAGATTTAGGGTTAGGCTTATTATTAGTGTTATGTTTAGTTTTAGGAATAGTGTTAGGGTTCGGTATAGGTTTAGAGTTAGTGTTAGGGTTAGGGTTAAGATTAGGTTTAGTGTTATATTTAGGGTTAAGGTTAGGGTTAGTGTTATGGTTAGGTTTTGTGTTAGGTTTAGTTTTAATATAAGGGTTAGTGTTAGGGTTAGGGTTAGTGTTAAGGTTTGGGTTAGTGTTAGTGTTTGCATTAGGGTTCGGGTTAGGGTCATGATTAGTGTTAGTGTTAGGGTTATAGCTTGTGTTAGTCTAAGGGTTAAGTTTTGGTTTTGTGTTAGGGTTAGGTTTCGGGTTAGTGTTACTGTTATTATTAGGGTTAGAGTTAGTGTTAGATTTAGGGTTATTTTTAGGGTTAAGATTAGGGTTGATGTTAGTGTTAGGGTTAGGTTTAGGTTTAAGTTTAGTGTTAGTGTTAGGTTTAGTGTGAAGGTTAGTGTTAGATTTAGGGTTAGGCTTAAGCTTAAGTTTAGAAATAGGGTTAGGGTTTGTGTTTGTGTTAGAATTAGTTTTAAGGTAAAGCTTAGGTTTAGGGTTAGCATTAGGTTTAGGGTTAGCTTTAGGGTACTGTTAGGATTACAGTTAGGGTTAATGTTAGGGATAGGATTAGGTTTAGGTTTAGGTTTAGTATTACTGTTAGGGTTGCGGTTAGGATTAGGGTTAGTGTTACGTTAGTGTTAGGTTTACTGTTAGTTTAAGGGTTAAGGTTAAGGTTATGGTTATGGTTATGGATAGGTTTCGTGTTAGAGTTAGGGTTAGGGTTAGTGTTAGGGTTAGATTTAGGTTAAATTTTATGTTTAGTGTTAGTGTTTGGGTTAGGGTAGGAATATTGTTAGGGTTATGTATAGGTTTAGGGTTAGTTTTAGGGTTAGGGTAGGGTCAGTGTTATGAATATTTTTAATGTTATGGTTAGGGTTTGTGTTAGGTTTAGTTTTAGGGTTATGGATATGGTTAATTTTAGGGTTAGGTTATTGTTCGGGTTAGGGTTAGAGTCAATTTTAGAATCAGGCTTAGTGTTAGGATTAGTGTTAGGGTGAAGGATATGATTCGTGTTAGGTAAGGTTTAGGGTTAGTGTTTGTGTTAGGTTTAATGATAGTGTATGCTTTATGGCTATGGTTAACATTAGGGTTAGAGTTAGGCTTAGGTTTAGGTTTGGGCTTAGGTTTAGGGTTACACATAGTTTGGGTTAGAGTTTGGGTTATGGTTAGTGGTGGGGTTGGGGTTGGGGTAGGGGTTAGTTTTAGGATTGGGGTTAGAGTTGGGTTAGGGATTTTGTTAGGGACATGTTTTGGGTTAGGATTAGGTTTACATTAGGCTTAGGGTTAGGGTAATATTTAGGTTTATTATTAAGGTTATGGTTAGGTTTAGGGTTATTCTTAGTGATAGGGTTAGGTTTAGGCTTAGGTTTTGTTTTAGAGTTAGGGTTATGGTTAATGTTCGTGGTAGGGTTAGGGTTAGTGTTAGTGTTAGGTTTAGTTTTAATTGTAGGCTTAGTGTTAGGATTACTTTTTGGTTTAGGATTTGGGTTCGTGTTAGGGTTGGGGTTAGGATTAGTGTTGGGTTTATGGTTAAATTTAGGGTTAGGCTTAGTGTTAGTGTAAGGTTTATGTTTAGAGTTAGATTTAGGAATAGTGTTAGCGTTATGGATAGGTTTTGGTTTAGTGTTTGGATTATGGGTAACAATAGGCTTAGTGTTAAGTTTAGGATTAGGGTTAGGGTTAGCGTTACGGTTAGTATTAGGGTTAGAATTAGTGTTAGGGTTAGGGTTAATTTTAGGTTTAGGGTTAGTGTTACGATTAGGGTTAAGTTTAGGGTTAATATTAGTGTCGGGGATAGTTTTAAGTTTAGTGTTAGGTTTAGGCTTAGGGTTAAATATAGGGTTAGGTTTACGGTTAGTGTTAGTGTTAGGGTTAGGGTTAGGTAAGGGTTATGGTTAGGATTACATTAGGGTTAGGTAAGGATTAGGGTTAGGGTTAGGTCAAAGTTAGTGTTAGGATAGGGTTACGGTTAGCTTTAGGTTTAGTGTTAGGGTTAGATATAGGTTTAGTGTTAGGTTTAGTGTTATTTTAGGGTTACGGTTAGGGTTAGGGTTAGGTTTAGGATTAGTGTTAGGGAGAGGATTATGGTTAGTTTTAGGTTTTGTGTTAGGTTTAGGATTAGGCTTTGTGTTAGGTTTAGGATTAGGCTTTGTGTTAGGTTTATGATTAGGGTTAGAGTTAAGCTTAGTGTTATTGTTACAGTTAGGGTTAGGTTTAAGTTTAGGATTAGTGTTTGATTAAGGGTGAGAGTTAGTTTTAGGGTCATGGTTAGGTTTAGTGTTAGGGTTAGGTTTATTTTTAGGGTTAGTTTTAAAGTTAGGATTAGGGCTAGGGTTAGTGTTATGGTTATGGTAAGGATTAGGGTTTGGGATAGGGTTAGGTTTAGGATTAGTGATAGGTTAGGGTTAGGGATTTGGTTAGGGTTAGTTTTAGGTTAGGGTTCCTATTACTGTTAGTTTTTTTGTTAGGGTTAGGGTTATGGTTAGGTTAAGGTTAGGGATAGGGTTATGTTTAATGTTAGGTTAAGGTTAGGGAAAATGTTAAATTTAAATTAGGGTTAGGGTTAGAGTTACTGTTAGTTTTAGGATTAGAGTTAGGATGAGAGTTAGGGTTAGGGTTCAGGTTAAGGTAAGCGTTATTTTACCATTAGGGTTAATGTTAGGCTTAGAGAAGGGTTAGGTTTGGGGTCAGGGTTAGGGTTATGTTTGGGATTAGCCTTAGGTTTATGGTTAGAGTTAGGGTTAGTTTTAGTTTTAGGGTTAGTGATAAGATTAGTTCAGGTTTAGGGTTATGGTTAGTGTGAGGTTTAGGTTTAGGTTTAGAGTTATGGTTAGGAATAGGATTAGGTTTTGGTTTAGGGTTAGTGTTAGTTTTTGGGTTAGGGTTAGGGTTAAGATTAGGTTTAGTGTGAGGTTTAGGTTTAGGTTTCGTGTAATGTGTTAGGGTTATTGTTACTGTTAGTTTTAGGGTAATGGTTAGGGTTAGTGTTAGTTTTAGGTTATGGTTAGGTTTAGGGTTAGATTTAGGGTTATGGTTAGGGTTAGTGTTAGTTGTAGGGTTAGGGTTATGATTAGTTTTAGGGTCATGGTTAGTTTTAGGGTTAGTGTAATGGTTAATATTAGGGTTAGTATTAGAGTTAGGGTTAGGGTTTGTGTTAGTGTTAAGGTTAGGGTTAGTGTTAGGTTTATGTTTAAGTTTAGGGTTAGTGTTTATGTTGGGTTTAAAGGTAGGAATTGTGTTAATTTTAGGGACAGGTTTACCATTAGTGTTAGGTTTAGACCAAGTGATAGGGTTAGGGTTTGTGTTAGGGGTATATTTAGGGTTAGTTTTAGGCTTAGGAATAGGGTTATGTTGAGCTTTAGGGTTAGTTTAAGGGTTAAGGTTAGGGTTATGGTTAGTTTTAGTGTTAAGTATAGGATTTGTGTTAGTGTTAGGGTTCTGGTAAGTGTTAGGGATAGGATTAGGTTTTTGAGTTAGATTTATTGTTAGTGTTAAGGTTAGGATTAGGGATATTGTTTGGGTTAGGTATAGGTTTAGGTTTAGGACTAGGGTTAGGGTTAGGTTTAGTGTTATGGTTAGGGTAAGGGATAGTGTTAGGGTTAGTTTTAGAGTTAGGATTATCATTATGGTTTTAGTGTTATGGTTAGGGTTAGGGTGTGGGTTAGGTGTAGAGTTAGGTTTAGGGTTAGGGTTTGTGTTAATATTAATGTTTGGTTCAGGGATATGTTTTGTGTTAGGGTAAGGGTTAGGTTTGGGGTTTCTGTTAGGGCTAATAATAGGGTTATGTATAGGCTTATGATTAGGATTAGACTTAGAATGAGGCTTAGAATTAGGTTTAGGGTTAGTTTTGGGTTACAGGTAGGATAGATAGTGTTAGTGTTAGTGTTAATGTTAGTGTTAAGGTTATAGTTAGGGTCAGGGTTTTTTTTAGGGTTAGGGTTAGTGTGAGTGTTATGGTTAGGATTAGGTTTAGTGTATGTGTTAGTATTAGTGTTAGGGTTAAATTTAGGGATAGTGTTAGGGTTAGGGATCTGTTTATGGTTACTTTCAGTGTTAGGCTTAGGGCTAGAATTAATGTTACAGTAAGTTTAGGGTTTAGTTAATGTTAGGGTTATGGTTAGGTTTGGGGTTTGGGTTAGGTTTAAGGTTAGTTATGGGGTTAGGTTAGGGTCACTGTTCGGGTTAGGGTTAGGGTTAGTTTAGAATTAGCATTGATGTTAGTGTTATGATTAGTGTTAGGGTAGTGTTAGGGTAAGAATTATGTTTGTGTTAGGGTAAGGTTTTTGTTTAGGTTTTCTGTAAGGGTTAGGGTGAAAAGATAGATGTAGTGTTAGGGTTAGGGTTAGTGTTACATTTAGGGTTATGGTTAGGTTTAGGATTAGTGTTTGGGTTAATGTTATACTTAGTTTTAGGGTTAGTGTTAGTGTTTACTTAGGGTTAGTGTTACAGTTAGGGTTATTGTTAGGAAGAGGGTTAGAGTGAGGAGTAGGGTTAGGGTTAGTGTTTTTCAATTTTGGGTAGGATAGGTAGAGTGTTAGGGTTAGTATTAATGTTAGTGTTAGGGTTAGGGTTAGGGTTAGGTTAGTGACAGGGTTAGTTTTGTGGTTAGGGTTAGTGTTAGGGATAGTGTCATGGTAGGGTTAATGTTAGTGTTAGTGTTAGTGTTTGTGTTAGGTTTAGGGTTACAGTTAGGTAAGGGTTAGGGTTGTGTTAGGTTATGGATAGGGTTATATTTTGCTATAGGAATTGTGTTAGGTTTATGGTTAGGGTTAGTGTTAGGGTTAGGTTTAGGATTTGTCTTAGGGTTAAGGTTAGGATTATGTTTAAGATTCTAGTTATGGTTAGGATTAGGGTTAGGGATAGGGTTAGTGTTTGGTTAGAGTTAGGGTTCTAGATCGGGTTAGTGTTAGGCTTAGTGTTTGGGTTAGATTTAGGGTTATGTTTAGGTTAAGGTTAGGGTTAGTATTAAGGTTAAGGTTAGGGTTAGTGTTAGCTTTAGTTTAAAGTTAAGGATAGAGTTAGGGTTATAGTTACGTTTAGGGTTAGTGTTAGGATTAGGGTTAGGTTTAGGGTTAGCTTATGGTTAGAATAAGGTTGACAGTTAGAGTTAGGCTTAGGATTAGGTTTATTGTTAGGGTTAGCAATAGCATTAGGGTTAGGGATAATTTTAGATTTAGGGTTAGATTTATGGGTTTTGTTAGGATTAGGGTTATGGTTAGGGTTACAGTTAGGTTTGGGGTAAAATTTTGGTTTAAGTTGGGGTTAAGGTTAGAGTTAGTATTAGTTTTAGGGTTAGGGCTAGGGTTAGTGTTAGGGTTAGGATTTAGGTTAGTGTTAGCTTTAGTGTTAGGATTTGTGTTGGGGTTACAATTAGGGTTATTGGTTAGAGTTATGATAAATGTTAGGATTAGGGTTAGAGTTAGGTTTTGGGTTAGGTTTAGGTTAGTATTAGCGTTAGAATTAGGGTTAGGGTAAGGTTTAGGGTAAAGATTAGTGTTAGGGTTAGGGTTAGTGTTTGGGTAAAATTACGGTTAAAGTTAGATTTATGTTTCATGTTAGGATTAAGGTTAGGATTCGTGTTAGGTTTAGGGTTAGGGTTAGGTTTAGAGTTATTTTTAGTGTTAGGGTTAGGGTTAGTTTTAGTGTTAGGGTTAGGGTTACAGTTAGAGGTAGGGTTAGGTTTAGGTTAGGGTTAGGGTTAGCATTAGGGTTAGTGTTATGGTTAGTGTAACTTTAGGGTTAAGATTAGTGTTAGGGATATGGTTAATGTTAGTGTTAGTGTTAGGTTTTGGGTTAACTTAGTGTTAGAGTTAGATTCATGGTTCGTGTTAGGATTACTGTTGGTTTTTGTGTTAGGTTTAAGTTTAGGGTTAGGTTTTGGGTTAGGGTTAGTGTTTGGGTTTGTGTTATATTTAGTGTCAGTGTTAGGGTAAGGGTTTGTTTTATCATTAGGTTTAAGATTAGGGTTGGGGTTAGTGTAATGGGTAGGATTAGGTTTAGGTTTAGGTTTAGTGTTTGATTTTGGTTAGTGTTAGTTTTAGGGTTAGGGTTAGGGTGAGACTTAGTGTTAGTGTCAGGGTGAGGGTTAGCTTTAGGGTTAAGATTAGGGTTGTGGTTAAGGTTAGGGTTAGGATTAGGTAAAGGTTTTGAGTTTAGGGTTAGTGTGAGGTTTATTGTTAGTGTTAGTCTTATGAAGAGGTTTAGTTTTAGGGTTGTGTTCGAGTTAGTATTAGGGTTTGGTTTCTTGTTAGGGATAGGGTTAGGCTTAGTGTTAGGTTTTGTTTTAGGGTGAGGGTTAGAGTAAGGTTTTGGGTAAGTGTTAGGATTAGTGTTAGGTTGGAGTTATGGTTAGGCTTAGGGTTAGGATTAGGGTTAGGTTTAGATTTAGGATTAGGTTAACTGTTAGTGTTAGGGTTATGGTTAGGGTTATCTTAGTGTTAGTGTTAGGGTTAGAGTTGTGTTCGTGTTATGGTTAGGGCTAATGTTAGGGATAGTGTTAAGGTTAAGGTTAGGGTTAGTGTTTGGGTTTGGGCTATAGGTAGGTTTAGGTTTATTTTTAGTGTTTGAAGTAGGGTTAGTATTAGGTTTATCCTTAGGGTTAGGAAGCGGGTTAGGGTTAGGGTTCAGGTGAGAGTTAGGGTTAGGTTTAGGTAAGGGGTTGGTTTAGGGTTAGTTTAGGTTTAGGGTTATGGTTTGTTTAGGGTTTGTGTTATAATTAAGTTCAGTGTTAGGGTTACATTAGGGTTAGCTTTAGGGTGAGGGTAGGGTTAGGGTTATTGTTAGGGTTAGGGTTAGTGTTATGTTTAGGAAATGGCTAGGTTTATGGTTAGGGTTATGGTTAGTATCAAGGTTAGGTTTAAAGTTAGGTTTAGGGTTAGTCTAATGGTTAGTTTTAGTGTTAGAGTTAGTGTTAGAATTAAAGTTAGCATTAGGGTTATTGTTTGTGATATAGTTAGAATAAGTTTAGGGTTTTTTATGGTTAGTGTTAGGGATAATGTTATGTTTAGTTAGAGTTAGAGTGAGGCTTAGAGATAGTTTTAGGGTGAGGGTTAGTGTTAGTGTTAGGGTTAGGGTTAGTGTTACAGTTAGGGTTTAGTTTGGGTTAAGGTTACTGTTAGGTTTCAGGTTATGGTTAAGGTTATGGTTAATATAGGGTCAGGGTTGGGGTAAGGGTTAGTGTTAGGTTTGGTTTTGAATTAGTGTTAGGGTTAGAGTTAGGGTTAGGCTTAGGTTTATGTAAGGTTTAGGGTTAAGGTTAGGTTAGGGTTAGGGTTAGGTTTTGAGTTATGCTTTTTGTTAATGTTAGGATTAGGGTTACCTTAGGGTTAGAGTTATATTTAGGGTTAGGGTTAGGTTTAGTAAAGGTTAGTGTTAGGGTTGGGTTTATGTTTAATGTTAGGTTATGGTTATGGTTAGGGTTAATGTTCGGTTAGTGTGTTAGTTTAAGGGTTAGTGTTAGGGTTGAGGTTAGTGTTAGGCTTAGGGTGAAGGATAGGTTTACGTTTTGAGTTAGGGTTAGAGTTAGAGTTAAGTTTCGGGATAGTTTAGGGTTACATTTTGGGTTAGGATTAGTGTTAGGGTTAGAGTTATGGTTAGGTTTAGGTTTAAGTTTAGGTTTATTTTAGTATTACATTAAGGATTATTGTTAGGTTCAGGGTTAGTGTTAGGTTTGGGGTTAGAATTAGAGCTAGAGTTAGAGTTTGGGTTATATTTAGGGTTAGTTTTAGAGTTAATGTTAGGGTTAGTGTTACAGTTAGTATTATTGTTAGAGTTATGATTTGTGTTAGGTTATGTGTTACAGTTATGTTTTGTGTTACAGTTAAAATTAGATTTATGTTTTGTTTTATGTTTAGTATGAGAGTTAAAGTGAGGCATAGGGTTAGGGCTAGGGTTGATTTTATGATTACGGGTTGAGTAGGGTTAGTGTTAGGTTTGGAATTAGGGTTATTGTTAGTGTTATGGTTAAGGTTAGGTTTAGGAATAGGGTTAGTGTTAGTGTTAGTGATATGGATAATGTGGAGGTTAGGGTTAGAGTTATGATTAGGGTTAGGGTTAATTTTAGGTTCAGTGTCAGTGTTAGGAATAGGGTTAAAGTTAGAAAACTGTTAGGGTTAGTGTTATGTTAGGGTTAGGGTTTGTGTTAGGGTTATATCTAATGTTAGAGTTAGTTTACTGTAGGCTTAGGGTTAGGGTTAGGTTTACGGTTAGTGTTAGGGTTAAAGTTAGGGTTAGGGATAGGATTAAGGATAGGTTTAGTGTTAGGTTTATGGTTAGTTTTAGGGTTAGTGTTAGGGTTAGGGTTAGGTTAGGGTAGTGTTAAAGTTAAGTTTAGTTTTAGGGTTAGGATTAGGGTAGGGTTAGTGTTAGGGATAGTGTTAGTGTTAGTTTTAGCTTTAGATTTATGATTACGGTTAGTGTTATGTTAAGGGTTATGATTAGGGTCAGAATTAGTGTTTGGTTTAGTGTTAGAGTTAGGTTTAGGGATAATGTTAGAATTAGGATTAGGGTTAGTGTTAGGGTTAGGGTTAAGTTGAAACTTATAGTTAGTGTTAGGGTAGGGTTAGGGTTAGGGTTAGAGTTAGTGTTAGATTTAAGTTTAGTTTTTGTGTTTTTGTTAGGATTAGGGTTACAGTTCCTGCTAGTGTTAGTTTTAGCAACACGGATAGGGTTGTGTTTAGTGTTAGTGTTAGGGTTACAGTTAGTTTTAGGTATAGTTTTGGTTTAAGTATAGGTTTGGGGTTAATGTTAGGGTTAGAGTTAGGGTTATGGTTAGTGTTATGATTAGGATTAAGGTTAGGGTTAGGTTTTGTGTTAGAGTTAGGGTTAGTTTTAGCTTTAGATTTCTGATTAAAGTTAGGGTTAGGGTTAGAATTTGGTAATGTTATGGTTAGGGTTGTGTTAGGTTTCAGGATAAAGTTTGTGTTAGGGTTTGCATTAGGCTTAGATTTAGGGGTAGGGTTATGATTAAAAATAGATTTAGGCTTAGTGTTATTGTTAGGGTTAGTGGTAGGGTTCAGATTAGATTTAGTGTTAGTGCTAGCATTAACGTTAGGGTTAGGTTTAGGGTAAGTTTTAGGGTTAGTGTTAGGGTTAGGTTTAGTGTTAGTGTCAGTAATAGGTTAAGGGTAAGTTTTAGGATTAGGGTTAGGTCTAGGTTTAAGTTTAGGTTTAGTATTAAGCTTTGGGTTAGGGTTAGGTTAGGGTAAGTTTTAGGCTTAGTTTTAGGGTTTGTTTAGGTTAGGGTAAATATTAGGTTTAGGGTTACAGTTCGGATTAGGGTTAGGTTTAGGTATAGGGTTAGTGTTAGTGTTAGTGTTAGGGTTAGGGATAGATTTAGGGTTATTGGTAGCATTGGTGTTACAGTTATATTGTTGGTAAGGTTTAGGTTTAAGATTAGTGTTATGGTTAGAAATAGGGTTATGGTTAGTGTTAGAAATATGGTTACATTTCATGTTAGGGTTAGGGTTAAGGTGAGTGTTTGGTTTGGGTTTAGCGTTAGGCTTAGGATTAGGGTAAGTTTTAGTGCTTGGGTTAAAGTTAGTGTTTGGTTAATGAATAGTGGTAGGGTTAAGGATAGATTTAGGTTTACTGTTAGGCTTAGAGTTAGGGTTAGTGTTACAGTTAGAGCTAGGGTTAGGTTTAGGGTTAGTGTTAGGGTTAGGTTTAGGGATATGGTTATTGTTAGGGTAAAAGTTAGGGTTAGGGTCAGTGTTAAGTTTATGTTTATTTTTAAGTTTAGTGTTGGTGTCACTGTTAGGTTAGTGTTAGGGTTAGTGTTAGTGATAGTGATAGGTTTAGGGTTATCATTAGGGTTAGTGTTAGTGATAGGGTTAGGGTTGGGGTTATGTTTAGTATTAGGTTAGGGTTAGGATTAGTGTTAGGGTTAGTGTTAGTGTTAGGGATATGGTTAATGTTAGTGTTAAGGTTATTTATAGTATTAGGGGTAATATTAGGGTTTGGGTTAGGGTTAGGATTGGGATAATTATTAGGGTTAGGATTATGGTAACGGATATAGTTAGTGTTAGGGTTACGGTTAGGGTTAGTGTTTAGGGTCAGGGTTAGTGTTATGGTTAGTGTTAGAGTTAGTGTTAGGGTGAAGTTTAATGTTATTGTGAGGCTAATGGTTAGAGCTACGGTTTGTGTTAGGGTTAAATATGGTTAAGGTTAGTGTTAAGGTTATTTTAAGATTTAGGGATCATGTTAGGGTTAGGGTTAGGGTTAGGATTAGGGCAAGTGTTAGGGTTAGGGTTATGGTTAGTGTTAGGGTGAAGTTAAGGGTAAGGGTTAGGTTAATGGTTATGGTTAGGATTCAGGTTAGGTTTGTGGTTAGGTTTAGGTTTGGGCTAGGTTTAGAGTTAAGGTTTGTGTTAGGGTTAAATTTAGGATTAGGTATTGGGATAGGGTAATTGTTAGTGTTATCTTTAGTTTTAGGCTTAAGGTTAGTTTTAGAGTTAGTGTTAGGATTATGGTTAGGGTAAAGTTTAGGTTAGATTAGGGTTAGGTTATGTTTAGGGTTATGGTGAGCATTAGTGTTTGTGTTAGGGTTAGTGTTAGGGTTGGTGTTAGGGTTAGTGTTAGTGTTAGGGTTAGGTTTAGGGTTATAGTTTTTGTTAGGGTTAGGGTTAGGGTTTGTATTAGGGATAGCGATAGGGTTAGAGTTACGATTAGGATTAGGGTTAGAGTTAGTTTTAGGATTACATTTAGCTATAGTGTTAGGGTAAGGATTAGGGTTACTGTTTGTTTTAGGGTTTGGGTTAATATTAATTTTAGGGTTAGCATTAGGTCAGGGTTAGGGTGAGCATTATGGTTAGGGTTAGGGTGTAGTGTAGGGTTAGTGTTAGTTTTAAAATTAGGATTAAGGTTAGGATTAGCATTAAGTTTTGGATTAGCATTAGGTTTAGTTTTAGGTTTAGGGTAAGGGTTAGCATTAGTGTTAGGGTTGGGTTTGGGTTAGGGTAGTGTTAGGATTAGCATTGTATTTATGTTTAGGTTTAGCATTAGGTTTAGCATTAGGTTTAGGTTAGGGTTAGGGTTAGTGTTATTTTTAGGTTTTTGGTTAGGATTAGGTTTAGGTTTAGTATTAGGGATATTGTCAGCATTAGAATAATTTGTAGGGTTAGTTATTGGTTAGAGTTAAAGTTAGGATAGTACTAGGGTTAGTGTTTGTGTTAGAGTTAGGTTTATGGTTAGTTTTAGGGTTAGGTTTAGTGTTAGCATTAAGTTTATGGTTAGGGTTAGTGTTTGGTTTTGGTTAGGTTTAGGGTTAATGTAAGGGTTGGGTTATGGTGAGATTAGTGTTAGGTTAGCATTAGTGTTAGTTTTAGGGTTAGTTTATGGTTAGCATTAAGGTTAGGGTAAAAGATAGAGTTAATGTTAGTGTTAGGCTTAGGGTTAAAGTTAGGGTTTGGGATAGGGTTGTGGTTAAAGTTAGGTTTAGTGTTAGTGTTAGGGTTAGTGTTAATTTTAAGTTTACGTTATATTTGGGGTAAGAATTAGGATTAGTTTTATGGTTAAGGTTAGGTTTAGGGTTAGTTTTAATTTTTTCGTTAGAGTTAGTGTTATGGTGAGGTTTAGGGTTGGGGTCAATATTATGGTTTGGGTTAGAGATAGGGTTAATGTTAGTGTTAGGGTTATGCTTTGTGTTAAGATTAGGTGTAAGTTAAGTGTAAGGTTAAATTTACAGGTAGGATTAAGGTTAGTGTTAGGATTAGGATTAGGGTTTTTTAATGTTAGGTTTAAGGTAAGTATAAGGTTAGGCTTACAGGTAGAATTAAGGTTAGTGTTAGGGTTAGTGTTAGTGTTAATTTTTGCATTAGAGTTAGTATTAGGTTTATTGTCAGTGTTAGGTTTAACGTTAGGTTTAGGGTTAGTGTTAGGTTTAGGGTTAGGTTTAGTGTTAGTATTAGGTTTAGGGATAAGTATATGGTTTGTGTTAGGGTTAGGTTTAGTGTTAGGGTTAGTGTTGGGTTTAGGTTTAGGGTTTGTGTTAGGTTAGGGTTAGCATGATTGTTAGGATTAGGGTTATGTTGAGGTTTAGTGTTAGTTTTTGGTTTAGGGTTAAGATAATTTTTAAGGATAGTGTTAGGGTTAGGGATAGGTTTAGAGCTAGTGTTCAGGTTAGTGTTAGGGTTAGTGTTATGGTTATGTTTAGTGTTATGTCTAGGTTTAGTGTTAGTGTTAGGGTTAGTGTTAAGCTAAGGATTAAGGTTAGGGTTAGCATTAGGTATAGTGTTGGGGTTAGGATTAGGGATATATTTAGAGTTAGGGTTTAAGTGAGGTTTAGGGTTAGTGTTAGGTTTAGTGTTATTGTTAGGGTTAGGGTTTGTGGTAGCATTAGGTTTATGGTTAGGTTTTTTATAGGGTTAGCCTTAGGGTAAGTGTTAGGTATATGAATAGGATTGCAGTTAGATTTAGGGTTAGGTTTAGGTTTAGTGTTAGGGTTATGGTTATTCTTAGAGTTAGGGTTAGGTTTAGTGTTAGGGTTAGGTTTAGTATTATGTTTAAGGTTAGATTTAGTGATAGGGTTAGTGTTAGTGTTAGTGTTATGGTTAGAGTTAGCGTTAGGGTTAGTATTAGGTTTAGGGTTAGGGTTCATGTTAGGGTTAGGGTTAGGGTTATGGTTAGTATTAGGGTAGAATTAAACTTTGATTTAGGCTTGGGCTTAGGGTTAGGGTTCATGTTAAAGTTAGGTTTATGGTTAGGGTTAATGTTAATTTTAGGGATAATGTTAGAGTTAGGGTTAGGGTAAGGTTTACATTTAGTGTTAGGATTAGGTTTAGGGTTAGCGTTAGTTTTTGTGTTAGGGTTAGGGTTAGATTTAGGGTTAGGTTTTGTGTTAGGTTTAAGGTTAGGTTAGGTTTAGGTTTATAATTAAAATTATGGTTAGGGTAAAGGTTACAGTTAGTTTTAGTTTTATATTTGGGTTAGTGTTTGTGTTAGGGTTTGGGTTAGTGTTAATATTATGTTAAGGTTAGTGTTAAGTTTACATTTCGTTTTAGTGTTATGTTAGTGTTAGCATTTGTATCAGGGTTGTTTTTAGGGTTATGGTTGGGATTTTGGTTGGGATTAGATTTAGGCTTTGGTTTAAGGTTAAGGTTAGTGTTAGCGTTAGCTTTAGGGTTATATTTAGGGTTAGTTTTAGGATTACCTATAGGGTTAAGTTTAGTCTTAAGGTTAGAGTTATGGTTAGGTTTAGGGTTAGTGTTAGGGTTAGGGTTAGAGTTATTATTAGTTTTATGTTTAGGGTTAGTATTTGTGTTAGGTTTAGGGTTAGAGGAAGAATTAGGGTTTGTGTGTTAGTTTTAGGGTTAGATTGAGGGTTAGGGTTGCAATTAGGATTTGGTTAGGCTTAGTGTTAGGGTTAGTGTTAGGGTTATTTTTAGGTTATGTGTTAGGGTTGAGATTAAGTTTAGTGTTAGGTTAGGTTTATGGGTAGGATTAGTTTTATGGTTAGGGTTAGTGTAAGTTTTTGTGTTTGTTTTCAGGTTAGTCTTAGAGTTAGGGTTAGTGTTTGTGTTACGGTGAGGGTTAGGAGTATTGTTATGTTTAGGGTTATGGTTAAGGATAGGGTTAGTGTTAGGGTTAGCATTAGGGTTAGGTTAAGGCTTAATGTTAAGGTTAGCATTAGGGTTAGTGTTCTGGTTAGTTTTAGGGTTAGTCTTATGCTTAGGGTTATTGTTTGTGTTAGGTTTCTCTTTAGGGTTATGTTTGGTGTTAGTGTTCGTGTTATTTTTTGGGTTAGTGTTAGGTTTAATGTAAAGGTTAGGGTAAGTTTTAGGGTTCTGGTAAGGTTTAGGGTTAGGTTTAGGCTTAGGTTTAGGGTAAATATTAGGGTTAGGGTTATGGTTAGAATTAGGGTTAGTTTCAGAGTTGGGTTCAGCTTAGGTTTAGCTTTTTTTTAGAATTAGGTTTAGGTTTACGGTTAGGGTTACAGATAGGATTAGGGTTAGAGTTTGTTTTAAAGTTAGGGTAAGTGTTAGGGTTACTGTTAGGGTTACTGTTAGATTTAGGGTAAGTTTAGGGTTAGGATTCATGTTAGGTTTACTGTTTGTGTTAGATTTAGGGTTAGTGTTAGGTTTAGAGTTACATTTACATTTAGGGTCAGTGATAGGTTTTGGTTTGGTGTTAGGGTTAGTGTTAGGATTAGTGTTAGCATTATGGTAACTGTTAAGTTTAGGGTTAGGGTTAGGGTTAGGTTGTTGTTAGGATTAGGTTTAGGTTAAGTTTAGAATTATGGTTTGGGTTAGTGTTTGTCTTAGTTTTAGGGTTAGTTTTAGGGTTAGGTTAAGGTTAGGGTTAGGTTTAGTGTTATGGATATGGTTAGGGTTTGTGTTAGGGTTAGGGTTGGATTAGGTTTGGGATTACGGTTAGGATTAGCATTAGGGTTAAATTTTGGTTTAGGGTTAGTGTTAGGGTTAAGTTTATGGTTAGGGTTTGTGTTAGATTTTGGGTTAGGGTTAGGTTTAGTGTTCTGGTTGGGTTAGGGTTAGGGTTAGTGTTAGGGTTAGGGTTAGTGTTAGGGTTAGCTTTATGGTTAGGTTTTAGTGTTAATGTTAGGTTTAGCCTTAGTGTTTGGGTTATGGTTGGGCTTAAATTTGTGTTAAGGTTAGGATTCGGGTTAGGGTCTGTGTTAGGTTTAGGGTTATGTTTAGGGTTTGCATTAGTGTTAGGTTTAGGTTTAGGTTTAGGTTTAGGGTTAGGGTTATGGTAAGTGTTATGTTAGGTTTATGGGTAGGATAGGGTTAGGATTAGGATTAGTGTTATTGTTAGGTTTTGTGTTATAGTTTGTGTTAGGGTTAGTGTTAGGGTTATTTTTAGGTTTGGATTACGGTTAGTTTAAGGGTTAGGGTTAGGGTTTGTGATAGTGTTAGTGTTAGGTTTACAATTAGGTTTAGGATTAGTTTTAGGGTTAGGGTTAGGGTTAGTGTTAGGGTTATTGTTAGGTTTATGGTTTGGTTTCATGTTAGGGTTAGAGTTACATTTAGGATTTAGGTTAAAAATAATGTTAGGGTTAGGGATAGGTTTAGGGTTACTGTTAGGATTAGTGTTATGCTTTTTGTTAGGGTTAGAGATAGGGTTAATGTTTGTATTAATGTTAGTGTTAGGGTTAGGTTTAGTGTTAGTTGTAGGGTTAGCATTCGGGTTAGGTTTATGGTTACTTTTAGGGTTAGTGCTAGGATTTGTGTTAGTGTAAGGGATAGAGTTATGGCTAGGGTTAAGTTTAGTGTTAAGTTTAGGCCTCGAGTTAGCATTTGGGTTAAGGTTTCATTTAGGGTGATGATATTTTTAGGGTTAAGTTCAAGTTAGGTTTAGGGTAATGAATAGATTAGATTTAATGTTAGTGGTAGGATCAGGCTGAGGATTAGCTTTAGGTTTAGGGTTAAGGTAATGGATAGGGTTAGAGCTAGGTTTAGGGCTAGGGTTATGGTTAAAGTAAGGGCTAGGTGTAGGGTTAGCTGTAGGTTTAGTGCAAGGATTAAATTTAGGGTTACATTTAGTGTAAGTGTTAGGGCTAGATTTAGGGTTCGAGTTACGGTTAAAGCTAGGTTTGGGTCTTTGATTAGGGCTAGGTTTTGGGTTATGTTAGCACTTTTCTTAGGGATACAGCTAATGTAAGAACTAAGGTTATGATTAGGGCTAGTTTTAGGATTACATTTAGGACTGAGTCTAGTTTTAGGATTTTGTTTATATTTAGGGTGATATTTTTAACTAGGGTTAGTGTTAGGGTCAGAGTCAGAATCACGATTCATTTTATGGTTACAAATATTACTCAAATTATGGGTAGGCTTAGGGCTACATGTAGGGTAAGGATTTGGTTTAGGTTAAGGGTTAGTGTTAGTCCTATGGCTCGGTTTTGTTTTAGGACTAAAGATAAAGTTAAGGGTAATTTTATGATTAGTGTTAGTGTTATTGCTAATGCTAAGGTGAGTTTAGCCTTAGGAGTAGATTTAGAGTTATGGTTAATTCTATGGTTAGGGCTATGGCTAGTGTTAGAGGTAATATTAGGGCTAGTGTTTGGTTCATGGTAAAGGATAGTGTTAGAACTAGGAATTGGGCTATGGTAAGAGTTAGAGTAAGCCTTAGGGCAAGAGTTTGGGTTAGGGTTAAGGCTAAATTAGGGCTAGGGATAGTTCTAGGCTTAGTGTTAGGCTTAGGTCTAGGATTAGGGCTATTTTTATGGTTAGGTTTAGGGTTAGGTTTAGGGGAAGGGCTGCCTGGTTGATTTCCACCTCCATTTCCATTTACCCACAGGTGTCAAAATGAAGTGAAACTTTAAAATACAAAGTGTTCATAATAGTGAACCATTGAATTGGGAAGAACATAACTTGGGAGCATACTAAGGCTAGATAAAAGATGAGTCCTGCCCAGTATCAATGAAATCTGAATAAAACTAACTCTCATTCTAACATTACCTCTAAGCCTAGCCCTAGCCATAACTCTAAACCTAACATTAATCCTAGCCTGATTAGAGAACCATAGATCCTTGAATGCCCACACTTTTGGGAGTCTTGTGGGGCAAGCTAAGTGATGAATCCTATGCAACATCCAATGAATCTGACCAAATAATTATGGGAGGTATTTCAGTACATGCATATTTTCCTATATTCTCCTAAAGGGCTCTCAGATTAATTGTTTTTGCATGCTTAAGCATAGGCCTACTTTTACAAGGAACATACCAGTGTCCCTACAGAGAACTGATGAAGTGTGTAAGGTTTCAAGCAGCTAGCACAAACCCTGTTTGATTTTCAACTCCATTAACTTTCCCATATAGGTCAAAATGAAGTGAAATCTTAAAATAGAAAATATTCCTGACAGCGAACCTGTGAACAGAGAAGGCATAAATCTGGGGAACATAGTAAATCTAGCTAAAAGATAAATACTGCCAAGTATCAAAGAATTTTGAATAAAACTAACTCTAACCCTAACACTAGCTCTAACCCTAGATTTTCCCCTAACCCTAACTTTTTTATGAAACCTTTGAGCATAGAATTTTCAAACTTGGGCAGCCTAGTGGGGATATCTAAGTGATACATGCTACACAGTATCAAATAAATCTGTCAAAAAAGTTGATGGAGTATATCAGTACATGCATATTTCTCTGTTATCTCCTAAAGGACTCTTGGATAAAGTGGTTTTTACGTGCTTCAGCATAGGCCTACTGTCACAAGAACAAACCAGAGATTGCTCACATAGAATTGATGGAGTGTGAAGTTTCAAGCAGCTAGCACCAATGCTGTTTGATTTCCAGCTGCATTTCCTTTTACCTGTATTGGACAAAATGAACAGAAACTTTAAAATAAAAACTGTTCCTTACAGTGAACCATTGAACCTAGGAAGTCCAAACATTTGGATTATGATAAGGGTAGGAAGGAAATGAATCCTGCCCCATATCAAAGAAATTTCAACAAAACTACCTCTAATCCTAATACTAGCTGTAACACTAGCCTCAACATTATCCTTAACACAAACCCTAACCTGTTTGAAAAACTGTTGATCTTAGAATTCCCAAACATGGGGAGCCTAGGGGGCTAAGGTATCAGATGAATCTTATGCAGTATCAAAAATATGACCAAATAATTGAGGTGGCATTTCAGTTCATTCATATTTCTCTGTTTTCTGCTAAAGGACTCTCAGATAAAGTTGCTTTTCCCATCTTAATCTTAGGGCTACTTTCACAAGGAACAAAACAGGGAGTTCCCACAAAGAACTGATTCAGTGTGTGAAGTTTCAAGCAGCTAGCACCAACCCGGTTTGATTTCAACCTCCATTTTCATTTACCTATATAGGTCAATATGAAGTGAAACCTTAAAATACAGAGTGTCCCTTCTAGAGAACCATTGAAAAGATAAGGCCCAAACCTGAGGAGCATATTAATGCTAGGTAAAAGATGACTCCTTCCAAGTATCAAAGAAATTTGTACAAAACTTACTCTCACCCTAACACTCCTTCTAACCCTAGTCCTAACCCCAACTAACACTAACCATAACCTGACTACAGAAGAGTTGATCCTAGAAGTCCCACACTTTGAGAGCTTTGTGGGGCACGCTAAATAATGAATCCTACTCAATATCAAACAAATCTGAGAAAATAATTATGGGAGGAATTTCAGTGCATGCATATTTCCTGATTTCTTCTAAAGGGCTCTCAGATAAAGTTGTTTTTTGCATGCTTCAGCTTATACCTAGACTCAAAAGAAACATACCAATGTTTCCCCACAAAGAACTGAGGGTGTGTGTGCTGTTTCAAGCAGCTAGCATAAACTCTGTTTGATTTCCAGGTCTATTTACATTTACTCATATAAGTCAAAGTGAAGTAAAGTAAAAAATATTAACTGTTCTGGATACCAAAAAGTTGAACCAAAATGCCTATACCTGGGAAACAGAGTAAAGTTAGTTAAAGATGAATCCTGGATTGTATCAAATATATTTGAATAAAGTAATTCTAACTCTAACACTACCTCTAGACTGAGCCCTAATACTAACAAAATATTAACATATCCCTATCCCTAAATTTAACTTTAAACCTAATTTTAACTGTAACCATTACCCAAATCCTATCCATTACTATAACTCTAACCATAACCCTAGTGCTAAACGCAGCCCTAACCCTAACATTTACCCTAGACCTGCTCTAACCCTAACCCTCACCATATCCTTAATCTAGTTCCAACCATAACAATTACCCTAAACCTTACCTTAACCCTAGGCCTAACCCTAACCCTAAACCTAACCCTAAACCTAACATTAACCCTAATCCTAACCATAAACTTAGCCCTAACTCTAGCTGTAATCCTATCTTTTACCCTATACATAAGCCTAACCCAAATGCTAACAATAGGACTAAACCTAAAGCTCTCCCTAAGGCTATTCAAAACCCTAAACCTAAACTGAACCCTAAACTTAACCATATCAATTACTGTAAACCTAATGCTAATTTGAGCCTTAATCCTAAACCTTAACCAAAATCAATCCCTAATCCTGACCCTGACCATAATAATACACCTAGCTTTAAACCTGACCTTTACTATAAACCTAACTCATACAGTAAACTATAAACCTAGCTGTAGATTGGTTTTATCTTTGACTTCACCAGCACTGGGATGAAGATAGGAATTCTGGCAATAATGGCTAAAGAAAAAATTATGTAACATTACAGAAGGCACTAAATGAAAACAATTTTCTTAACAATTTACATTGTCTTCACCGGCACTGGGATGAAGATAGGAATTCTGGCAATAATGGCTAAAGAAAAAAATATGTAACATTACAGAAGGCACTAAAAGAAAACAATTTTCTTAACAATTTACATTATCTTTAAGAGAATTATTAAATATAATGAAAAGGAAAGGTGAAAGTAAACAAACAGATCTGTTAACCTTCTTTTTTGTTTACATATTAAAACAATCCTCAACAGTTGTTTACCCAATTTAAATTAAACCATATAAATCACGTGAAAAAAAATATTTGGATCCATTTTATCATGAGCGCTCATCATATATGATATATGGACATACATACATTCAAACATATAACACAAAACACAAGTGTGCACACATAATATAATACATACAACACATAACATTATAGTAAAGGCCTTATAACTTTTTACAGGTGAAATCTCCATTGCAATGTTTAAAAACTCTGTAGTCAAAAAATAGAACTGATCAGCAAAACATTAACCTAGGTCTGTATGAGCTCAAAAAACAAAATAGAACTTCATGATATGGCAAAGGGCAATAATAAAATAGATATTGAAAAAAGCATCCTGGTTCTGTTGCAGATGTAAGAATAGCCAAACTGGAGTTTTGGATATCAGTTGTTATGGATTTGAGCCAAATCATCTTCTTTTTGGTCTGTAGAAATCGCTTTAGTTAATCCTTCTGGAATCCAAATTGGCTGCTGTTCTCCCTGTGGAAACACATAAACAGACCCCTGACTCCAGACAATCACTGGGTCAGGACCTTGGTTAATCTCTATGGAATCCAAATCGGCTGCTGTTCTCCCTGTGGAAACACACAAACAGACCCCCGACTCCAGACAATTACTGGGTCAGGACCTTTCCATTGTCCTGTTAGAATATCCTTCCAAAGTACCTTGGGCATATGCACATTTTTTGGACACATATGCCTTTCCACAGCACTAAGTCCTGATGAATCCAAATTTAAAAAGTTTAGAGTAAAAAGGGTTATTTTAAGTTTATCTTTGGGGAATATATACACCTTCCCAATTCCTTCTTTTTGCTTTAATAAGTACATTTTAATAGTTTGATGAGCTCTTTCAACTCTGCCTTGTCCCTGTGGATTGTATGGGATTCCTGTTATATGAGTAATGCCAAATGTTGAGCAAAATTGTTTAAAAGAGGTAGAAGTATAACCAGGGGCATTATCTGTTTTTAACTGTTTTGGAACACCCACAGTGGCAAAATTTTGTAAGCAATGAGCTATAACATCTTTAGTTTTTTCTCCGGCATGAAGGGAGCCCATCAAAAATCCAGAAGAAGTATCAACTGTAACATGCAAATATTTTAATTTTCCAAATTCTGGCAAGTGTGTGACGTCCATCTGCCAAATATGGTTAGGTATCAATCCTCTAGGATTGACTCCAAGATTAACTTGTGGTAAAAAGGTCACACAATTTTGACATTGTTTTATTATTTGTCTAGCTTGTTCCTTAGTTATTTTAAAATGCTTTTGTAAAGTATTAGCATTGAAATGGAACTTTTTATGAAAATTTATAGCTTCTTCTAGTATAGAAAAAATATTTATGTCATGTGTAGTTTTATCTGCTAAATCATTGCCCAAACTAAGGGCTCCAGGCAATCCTGTATGTGCCCTGATATGTCCTATAAAGAATGGATCTTTTCTGTCCCAGATTAGACTTTGTATAGTGGAAAGCAAAGAGAAAACAGTAGAAGAAGGGGAAATCCTACCAGCATCTTCAAGAGATACTATAGCATTAACTACATACTGACTATCAGAAAATAAATTAAATACAGAATCTTTAAACATCACAAAAGCTTGTAATACTGCATTAAGCTCTACCTTTTGAGCTGATTGTTTGGGTACTAAAAATGTAAAAGTTTGATCAGGGGTAACTACTGCTGCTGTACCATTATTTGACCCATCAGTGAATATATTTGGAGCATTCATGATAGGGGTTTTTCTTGTCATTTTTGGAAAAATTACAGGATGCAATGACCAAAAAGACAATAAAGGATTAGATGGTAAGTGGTTATCAAATGAAACATTAGATTTGCACATGATTATTGCCCAAGTATTTAACTCATTAGCTAACTCATCAATTTGATTCATAGTATATGGAGTAATAATTTTATTGGGAGAAATTCCAAACACTCCCTTTGCTGCTTTTATTCCTTTGAGTATTAATTGTCCTACAGCTTCAGGATACCTAGTAAGAATAGTGTTAGGAGAATAAGATAAATGTATCCATAATAATGGACCTTCTTGCCAAAATACTCCTGTAGGAATATTTTTTGTTGGTAGTACAATAAATAATAAAGGCAAACTTATATCAATTCTATCCAAATGCATATTTTCCATATATGTTTCAATGATTTTTAATGCCTTTGTTGCTTCAGGCGTTAACATTCGGGGTGAATTTGGATCTGATGGACCTTTTAGGATATCAAATAAAGGTCCCAACTCTCCTGTTGGTATACTTAAATAAGGTCTTATCCAATTTATGTCTCCTAATAACTTTTGAAAGTCATTAAGTGATTTGAGTTGATCTACTCGTATTTGAATTTTTGGTGGACGGACCATGGTTGAGGATAATAGAACTCCTAAATAATTAATTGGAAAATTTAATTGTACTTTATCTATTGCTATTTCTAGATTATAATTTTTTAATAAGTTTGTAAGTGTGGCATAACATTCTAGCAATGTGTTTTTATCTTTGTGTGCTAATAATACATCATCCATATAGTGAAATATTTGTAGTTCAGGATTTTGATTTCTAAGTGGCTGGATTGCTTTGTTAACATAATTTTGACACATAGTTGAGCTGTTAGCCATCCCTTGAGGGAGTACTTTCCATTCATATCTCTGATCAGGACCTTCATGATTCAGTGCAGGGATAGTAAATGCAAAACGTGGACTATCCTCAGGATGAATTGGAATTGAAAAAAAAAAAAAACAATCTTTAATATCTATAACTAAAACATACCAGGTTTTTGGCAAAGCAGACAACTGAGGAATCCCTGATTGATCAGGTCCCATAATAACCATCTCATTATTAATGGCTCTTAAATCTTGCAATAATCTCCATTTACCAGATTTCTTTTTGATGACAAAAATGGGAGTATTATGGGGAGATACAGAAGGTTGTATATGTCCTTCCGCTAATTGTTGTTTGACCAGGTCATGGGCTGCTTGTATCTTTTCTTTAGTCAGGGGCCACTGAGGAACCCATACTGGTCTTTCTGATTTCCAAGTAATTTTGATTGTCTCAGTGGCCCTTTCTGAAAATCCAACCCATGTCTTTCTGTTCCTTGATCTATTTGTATTGGTGCTGCTATACCTTGTTCTTGTTTTTCTAATCATTTTCCTTTCCTAAAACCTTGTCTAGTCATAATAGTGGGTGCACTTTGGTTGATGTTATTTGTTAATGTCAAACCTTACCCTAACCCTATCCCTAGCCTTAACCGTTGCCCTATTCTTAGTCCCAGCCCTAACACCAGATCTAACCCTTACTCTAAGCCTAAGCTTAGCACTTACACTATCCCTAAACCTAAACCTAGGACTAAACCAAAACCAAGCAATAGTCATTACCCTAAATATTAACTGAAACCAAACTCTAACACTAAACCTAGACCTATGCCTAGCCCTAATTCTATTTAACACACACTGACCCTGACTCATAACCTAACACTCAACCTAGCTATAAACACCAACCTCACCTTAAACTGAATGCTAAGAATAACCCTACCAATAATTTGAGTCTTAACCCTAACCCTAAAACGAACACTGACCTGACTCTTATCCTAACACAAACAATAGCTATAAATATCAACCTAAACGTAAACCTAATCCTAACACTAAACATAACCATAACACAAAAACTAACCTAAATTTAACCCTCGTTCTTACAGTAGCCATGGCCCTAATCCTATTCCTAATCCTAACACAAACATTAGCCCTAATCCAAGCCCTAAACCTACATTTAACCCTAATTCTAACCTTAACTCTAACCCTAAACCTAGCTCCAAACCAATCGCTTATCCTAAGCAAACCCCTAAACCTAAGGGTAACCCTAGACCTATCCCTAATCCTTAGGCTAACCGAAACCCTAACTTTATTAATAGCCCTAACCCTAGATCTCATTCTAGCTCTAACCCTACCACAAATTCTTACCCCAACCTGACCCTTATACTGACCCTACCACTAATCCTAGGTCTAAATCTAACCCTAACTATAACCTAAAAGCTATGGTAATCCTATCCCTAGACCTAACACTGAAGCTAACACCCAGCCTAGCCCTAACCATAGCTAAGAACCTAACCCTTATGCTAAACATAACCCTAAACCTAACCCTAGTTCTAACCCTCACCCTAACCCTAACTCAAGACCTAATCCTAACTATAACCCTAGCCATAACCTTAACTCTAACTATATCCATTACCCTAAACATTATCCTTACGCTAATGTAACCGTAGGCCTAACCC
Organism: Marmota flaviventris; assembly: GCF_047511675.1. Lineage (NCBI taxonomy): Eukaryota > Metazoa > Chordata > Mammalia > Rodentia > Sciuridae > Marmota > Marmota flaviventris. The sequence continues at coordinate 7,887,103 of NC_092509.1, forward strand.
TAACCCTATCACTATCCCCCAAAGTGTCAATTACCCTAAACTTAACCTGAAGCCTAAACCTAACCTTTCATTACCCTAATGCTAACCCTAATTCTAATTTGAGCCCTAACCCTAAACTCAAACCTAAACCAAAGCCCAACACTGACCCTGGCATTAATAATTCCCCTATGTCTAAACCTGCCTATTACCCTATACCTAACCCTTACACTAGACTTAGCCATAAACCTAACCATAAAACTGTCCCTAACCATAACCCTAGACCTGACTTTAGATCTAGCCATAATCCTAGCCCTAACCCTAGCACATACCCTAATCCTTAACCTAGCCCTAAGCATAGCCTTAATTATAACTCTAACCCTAACCATGGGCCTAACCCTAACTCTAACCATAGCCCTAATCTTAGCCCTAATTTAGCCCTATCACTAACCCTAAGCCTAACCCTAGCCAAAGACTAAGTCTAACTCTCACACTAGTCACACTAGCACTAACTCTATTTATATCCCTGTACTTTACCAGAAGCTAATCCTAGCCTGAACCATAGGTCTAACCCTAGCCATATTCATATCCCTGGCCATAATCCTAGATCTAACCCTAACTCTAAATCTAACCCTAACAATAAGCATAAGCCTAAACCTAACCCTAGCCCTAAACCTAAGGCTAATCCTAAAATTAGCCCTAACCCTAGCACTAGCTCTAAAACTGAAACAAGCCATAGACCCTAATCCTAAATATTAAACAAACTCTAATCCTACACCTAGCCCTAACTCTACCAATAATTCAAGTCTTAAGCCGAACTCTAAAACTAACCCTCACCCTAACTTTGACTTTAACACTAACCCTAGGTCTAAACATAACCCTAACCCTAAACCTAAACTTATCACTAGACCTAGTCCTAACCTGTAACACTAAAATTAGCCCTAATCATAACCCTAGTACTTACATTGCCATAACCCTAGCCCTAGCCAGAACTTAAACCAAATTCTAGCTCTATTCCAAGCCCTAATCCTAGCTTTAACACTAAACCTAACACTCACCCTATCACTAATTATAACCATAACCCTAGCTGTAACCCCAGCTCTAACCCTATTCATTACCCTAACCATAACCCTAACCCTAATGCTAAACCTAAGCCTAAACCTAACCCTATCCATAACCTTCAACCTATCCATTACCCTAAATCTAACCTGAAACCTAAACCTAACCCTATCATTATGCTGATCCTAACCTTAATGCTAATTCGAGACCTAAATTTAAACCTTAATCTATCCAAAACACTAATCATGACCATGACCCTAATAATACCCTTAGCTCTAATCCTGACCCTATCTCTGAAGCTAATACTTACACAAGGCGTAACCATAAACCTAACTTTAAACTATCTTTAACTGTAAACCTTTACCTGAAATTAGCCGTAACCATAATCCTAGCCCTGAACTTAGCCTTAACCCTAACCCGAACCATGACCCGGGCCCTATCCCTAATTCTAACCCTCACCCTAGCCTTAAACCTACCTATAACCCCATCACTTACCATAAACCTAACCATAACCCTAAACCTAACCCTAACTCCCACCGTAATACTAGGCCTAATACTAACACTAAGGTTAGCACTAATCCTAGCCCTAATTTAATCCTATCCTAAACCTAAACCTAGCCCTAAGTCTATAACTCTAGTCCTAGACCTAGCCCTAGCTCTATCCTTAGCCTTATTCTTACTCTAGATATAAAACTAAATCTAAGTCTAAACCTAACTCTATATTTACCTGTAATCCTAACCCAAACCAACCTTAACACAACCCCTAACCACAATGCCAATCCTAAAACTTGCCCTAGGCCTGGACCTAGCCATAAAACAAAACCAAGCCATATCCCTAACCCAAACCCTTAACCTAAACCAAACCCAAACCTTACACGTAGCCCTAACTATAACTCTAAAAATGACTCTGACCCTGAGGCTGACCCTAACACTCTTCCTAGCTCTAATCATCACCCTAACTTAAATTAACCCTAACACTAGTCCTACCCTTAACCGTAACCCTTAAATTAGCCTTAATTGTAACCCTAGATCGTACATTAGTCATTGTCATAGCCCTAGCCCTAGCCCTAACACAAGATGTACCCTTAATTCTACTCCTAACACTAGCTGAATATCTAATATTAACCCTAACAGTAGCCCTAACCCTATCCCAAACACAAAACCTAACCCTAATTCTAACCCTATAATTTACCCTAAGCCAAATCCTCAACCAAATGCTAGCCTAGTCCTAACCCTAATCCATAGCCTAACTAAAACACTAACAGTATTACTAGTCCTGACCCTAGCCCTCATTCTAGTTCTAACAATAACCCTTACCCTCATCTGACCCTAAAAGTAACCTTAGGTCTAAACCTGAACCCTAAACCTAAACCAAAACCTAACACTGGACTTACCGGTAAGATTAAGCCTAACACTAGATCTAAATCCAAAGCTAATCCTAAACATAGCTATAAATCTAGCCCTAGACATAAAAAAAAAAAAAAAAATTCTATCACAAGCCCTAACACTAAACCTTAACCTAAACCAAACACTTACCCTATCCCTAGACTTAACCCTAGTCCTAATTCTGGCTCTAACTCTAAACCTAACCCTATCCCGAACACTGAAACTGATCCTAGCACTTAAACTAGCTTTAAACCTGACACTAACCCAAAATCTAGACCTAACACTAGACCTAGCTATAACCCTAAACCTAAAACTAGCCCTAAACATAACTTTAGCTTTTACATTACCCATAGTTCTAAACCTAGCCCTAATCCTAACACAAAACCTAGAGCTAATCCTAGGTCTAAACATAGCTCTAAGCATAAACCTAAGCCTACCCTAACCCTAAGCCTAACTCTAACCTTAAACCTCTCCTTAGACCTAACCCTAGCTCAAAGCCTCATCCTTACACTAAACAAAAACCTAGCCCTATCCTAAATATTAATCCTAAACCTAGCCCTAATCCTAAACTTAACCCTAGCCCAAACTTTAGCTTTAACCATATCCATTTTCCTAACCCTAACCCTAACCATAATTAAAACTCTATCCCTAACCCTAAACCTAAACTAACTTTAACCCTACCATAATAAGAACCCAAACCTAACCTAACCATAACCTAACCCTCTACCTAACATTAAAATTTACCCTATCCTAATATGATCCCAAACATAAACTAACCCTAACCTAACCCTAAAATTAAACCTAACACGAACCCTAAACTAAACCCTACTCTTAACCTAACTGTAACCCTAACCCTATCCTAAACCTAACACTAACCATAAAACTAACCCTAATCAAACCCTAACACTAATCCTAAATCTAACCATAAACCAAACACTAAACCTAACCCTAACCTTAACACTAATCTTAAATCTAACCATAAACCAAAAACTAAACCTAACCCTATCCCTTACACTAACACTAAACCCAAACAAACACAGACCTTAACCCTAACCCTAACCGTAACTTTAACCCTAACCTTACCCCTATCCCTAATCCTAACCATAACCCTAACCCAAATCTTAACCAAAACCATAATCCTAACCCTAAACTAACCCTAACACTAACCCTTACCTAATACTAACCCTAACTTTAACACTAACCCAAACACTAAATATAACCCTAACCCTAATGGTAACTCTAATTATAATCCTAACACTATCACTAACCCTAAACATAAACCTAACACTAACACTAATTTTAACACTAACCTTAACTGTAACCCTAACACTAATCCTAACCTTACCCTTAAAACCAACACTAAACCTAACCCTAACCCTAACCCTAACTCTAATCATAATCCAACTGTAACCCTAAACCTAACCCTAATACAAATCCTAACCCTAATCCTAAACCTAACACAAAATATTACCCTAACCCTAACACTCCCTAACAGTATTTCTAACCCTAAACCTAACCCTAACCATAACTCTTACACTAAACCTAACCCTAACTGAAAACCTAACAATAACCCAAGCCCTAATATTAACCCTAACCCTTATTCTAACACTAAGCCTAACCATAACCATAAACCTAATGCAAACCCTAAACCTAAACCTAACCCTATACGTAACACTAACTCTAAACCTAACAATAAACCTAACCAAAATTTATACCTAATCCTAAACCTACCACTAAGAGTAGCTCTAACACTGACCCTAACACTAATCCTAACCCTAACCACAACACAAACACTAAGCCTAACACCAACCCTAACCCTAAACCTAATTCTAACCAAAACACTAACACTAACCCTAAATCAACCCTAAACCTAACATTAACCTTAACCATAAGTGTAAACATAACTCTAATTTTAACCCTAACCCTAACTCTAATCCTTACTCTAAACCTCACTGTAAACCAAACTCTATCCCTAACACTATCTCTAACCCAAAACCTAACCCCAACCATAAAGCTAACTCTAACCCTAAGCGAAACACTAATCCTAACCCTAAGCCTAACCCTAAACAAAAACTCACACCTTACTCTAACACAAAACTAGCCCTAACCCTAACAATAACCCTAACAGTAACCGTAACACAAACCCATAACCTAACCCTAAACCTAACACAAAACCTACCCTACCCTAAACTTAACACAAATCATAACAAAAACCAAAACCCTAAACCTAACCTAACCTTAACTCTAACCCTTATCTAACCCTAACCCTAACCCTTAACCTAACACTAACCCTAAAACAGTCTTAAACCTACCATTAACCTTAAATTTAACACTAACCCTAAACATAACACTAGCCCTAATTTTAATCCTAACACTAACCTTAACCCTAACTCTACCACTAACACTAAACCTAACAATAACATGAACCCTAACCCTAACACTAGCCCTAACTATAAACCTAACCCTAATTCTCACCCTAACACTACCCCTATACCTAAACCTAACCATAACACTAACACTAACATTAACCCTAACCCTAAATCTAATAAAAAACTTAACTCTAACCCTAAACCTATCCCTTACACAAACCGTAAGCCAAACCCTACAATGAACCCTAACACTTACACGAATCCTTCCCCTATAACTTAAACTAAACCTAACCCTAACCCTAAGCAAAACACTAAAACTAAACCAAACCCTAAACCTAAATCTAATTTTAACCTTATCATTAACGATAATCCTAAACCTAGTCCTAAACCTAGACCTAACCCTAAACCTAACCCTTAAGATAACACTAACCATAACCCAAACCCTAACTCTTAGCCTAACCCTATTCTTATCCCTATCACTAACACTAAACCTAACCTTAACCTAACTCTAAAATTAATCCAAAGGTAACCAAAACTCTAACACTAACACAAACCCTAACCCTGACTAATCAACCTAAACCCAACCCTAACCCTAATCCAAACCCTAACACTAACACTAAGCATAATTTAACCCTTAAACTAACCCTAACCCTAACCCGATACTTACACCTGAACCTCACCCTAATTCTAAAACTAACCCTAAACTGCACACTAACACTAAACCTAACCCATACATATTACTAACCCTAAAACTAACCCTGACCCTATCATTAACATTAAACATAAAGCTAACCCTAAACCTAACACTAACTCTAAATTTAACACTAACCATAAACCTAACCCTAACTCTAACACTAAAACTAATCCTAACCCTAATCCTAACACTAACCCTAACCCTACCCTTAATCCTAACACTAACTCTAATCCTAACCCTAACTCTAACCCTAATTGAAACATAACCCTAATCATAACACAAACCATAACCCTAACCCAAAACCTAACCCTAAGTTTCAACTTAACACAAACCATAACCCTAACCCTAAACCTAACCATAAATCCAACCCTAACACTAAACCTAACCTTAACCCTAACCCATACCCTTAACCTAAACTTTATCCTAACCAGAACAGTAAACGAAACCCTTTCAATAATCATAACACTAAATCGAACAATAACCCTAAACATTACACTAAGCCGGTACCTAATCCAAACCCTAAACCTAACCCTATCACTTACAGTAAACCCAATCCTAACCTTAACAATAACACTAATCCTAACCCTAACCCTAACACTAGCACTAATATTAATTCTATCTCTAACCCTAACACAAACTGTAACCCAACACTAATCCTGACCGTAATCTAACTCTAACCCTCACCCTTACCTAACAGTAAACATAACCCTAACACAAACACTAAACCTATCCCTAAACCAAACCCTAACACTATCCCTAACATTAAACTTAACCCTAAACTTAAACTAACCCTAACCTTAACCGTAACATTAACTCTAACCATAACCCTATCCCTAACCCTCATACTTACCCTAACCCTAATCCTATCACTAACACGTAGCTTAACCCAAAACATAACCCTAAACCTAAAACTAACCCTAACACTAACCCTAAACCTAAACCCTAAACCCTAAACCTAACCCTAACGCTAACCCTAACCCTAAGCATAAACTTAAAATAACCATAACCATAATACTAACCCTAACACTAACAGTAACATTTACCTTAAACATAACCCTAGCCCTAAAAATAACCCTCACCCTAACCCTAACCCTCACCCTAAAATTAACACTAACCCTAACAGTAAACCTAACACGAAACTTAAATCTAACTATAACCATAACCCAAACTCTAAAAGTAACCCTAATCCTAACCCTAAATCTAACATCAAACCTAACCCTAACATTAACACTAACACTAACCCTAACCTGAAACAAACTCGAACCCTAACCCTAGCCCTAACATAATTTTATCCCTAACCCTAACTCGAACCTTAACACTAACCGTAACCATATCCCTAAAACTAAAACTAACCATTTTTTTTAAAAAAATATAACCCTAAGCAACACCCTAACACTAACCCTAATTTTAATCCTAAACCTAACAACCACCCTAACCCAAGCCATAAACCTAACTTTGACCTAACCCTAAGGCTAATGCTTACCTAACCAAACACACATCCTAGTACTAACACTAACCCTAAAACTAACAGTTACTCCAATCCAAACACAAACCCCAAACCTAACCACACTACTAAGCCTAAACCTCACCCAAACCATAACTCTAACCCTAACACTAAACATAAATCTAATCCTATCCCTAACCCTAAAATAAACCCTAACCCTAAGTCTAACTCTAACCCTAACACTAACACTAAATCTAACTTTAACCCTAACTCTAAACCTAAACGTAATCCTAACCCTAACAATAAAACTAAACCTAACCCTCACCATAACACTATGCCTAAACCTAACACTAACCCTAACCCTAAACCTAATTATAACCCTAAAGAAAACACTAATGCTAACCCTTACCCTAACCATAACCCTAACCAAAACCCTAAACCTAAACCTAACACTAAACCTAAGCCTAAACTTAACCCAAACCCTAACCCTGACCCTAACCTAACCCTAACCGTAACCCTAACACTAACACTAAACCTAAGCCTAACCCTAATCCTAACAATAACAATAACTTTAACACTAACCTAACCCTAACCGTATCCTACACTAAATCTATCCCTAACCCTAACCCTATCCTAAATTTACCTGCAAACCTCTATGTAACCCTATCAGTAACCCTAACACAAACCCTAACCTAACCCTAACGCTAACCCTAACCCTAATCCTAACACTAACCCTAATCCTAACTTTACACTAACACTAATTCTAACCATAACCCTAAACCTAACCCTAAACCATAACCTATCCTAACCCTAATCCTAACACTAATTTTAATCCTAACCCTAAAACTAACCCTAACACTAATCCTAACCGTAACACAAACCCCAACCCTAAACATAACCTGAACCTTAACATAACACTAACCCTAACCCTAAATTAACACTAACCCTAACCCTAAACCTAACCTTATCATTAATCCTATACCTAACCCTAACATTAACACTAACTCTACCCTAATTTTAACCCTAACCGTAACACTAATCGTAACCCTACCCTAACCCTATCACAAATTCTAACCCTTATCCTAAACCTAATACTAACCCTAAACTTAAGCCTATCATGAACCTTAACCCTAATCCTAAAACTAACCCTAACACTAACCCTAAATCTAACCCCAAAACTAACTATTTCATTAACCCTAAACTTAACACTAAACCTAAATCTAACTCTAATCCTACCACTAAGTCTAACAGGAGTTGTTATCCTACACCTAATCCTAACTATAACACTATGCCTAACACTGACCTAATCAGAAACCTAACACTAAGTCTTACCCTAAACCTAACACTCACAATAACTCTAAACCTAACCCTCACCCTAACCCTAACCCTAAACCAAACACAAACTCTAACCCTAATATTAACTCTAAACCTAAACTGATCTATAATCCTAACCCAAACACTAATGTTAACCCTAACACTAACCATAGCATAACCCTAACCCTAACCCTAAACCTAAACCTAACACTAAACCTAACCTTAACTCAAACACAAACCCTAACCCTAAACCTAATCCTAACCTAACCCTTATCCTTACCTAAACCTATCCTTAACCCTATCCCAAAAGTAAACACTAACCGTAACCAAAATCCTCAACAGAACTATAACCGGAACCCTAACACAAACCTAACAATAAATATAACAATAAACGTAACTCTAAATCTAACACTAACCCTAAAATTAACTCTACCAGTAACTTTATAATGAACCCTAAACCTAACCATACCACTAAGCCTAACCCTAACCCAAACCCTAAACCTAACCCTAACCCTAATCCTAATCCTAACAGACACCCTAATTCTAACCCTAACCTTAACTCTAACTCTAACTTTAAACCTGATGCTAACCCTAATCCTAAGCCTATAAATAACCCTAAACCTAACCCTAAACCTAACCCTAACACTGACCCTAACCCTAAACTTATACTAACTCCAATCCTAAAACTAACACTCACTGTAAACCTAAGTATAACCCTAACCCAAACACTAATGCTAACACAAACACTAACCCTAACCATAACACTAATCCTAACATTAACCCAAACCCTAAACCAAAACCTAACACTAACCCTAACACTACACCTAACAAGAACCCTAAACCTAACCCTAACCTAAGACTAATTCTAACCTTAACTCTAAAACTAACACTAAACATTATCCTAACCCTAACCTTAACCCGAACACTAATCTTAACCCTAACCCTAACCCAAACCTACCCTAACACTAACTCTAACCCTAAACCAAATCCAAAACATAACTATAACTCTAAACATAACCCTAATGGTAACCCTAATACAAACCCTAACCTAACCCTACTACTAGGGCTAGGGTGAGGGTTAGGGCTAGAGTTAAAGCTAGGGTTAGGGCTCTGATTAGGTCTAGGTTTTTAGTTATGATAGGGCTATTTAGGACTAGGGCTAATGTTAGAACTAGGTTTATGATTAGGGCTAGTGTTAAGTTTAAGCATTATGTTTAAATCTAGTGTGTAGATTAGGTTTAAGTTTAGGGTGATGATTAGAGATAGGTTTAGTGTTACTGTCAGAGTCAGCATCAGTGTTACTGATCAGAGTTAGGGTAGACTCAAAAAAGGGCTAAGGTTAGGGATAGTTGTAGGGTTAGGGTTTTTGTAAGGGTTAGAGTAAGAATTAGGGATAGGTCTAATGTCAAGTCTAGGATTAAGGTTTGGGTAGGGTTAGGGTTAGGGCTTTGTCACAGTTGTGCTTTACAGCTAGGGCTACTTTTAGAATTAGTGATAGTGTTACCCTAGTGGTATGGTGAGTTTTAGGCTAAGATTTATTGTTATGGTTAGTTCTAGGTTTAGGGCTATGGCTATGTGTATGGCTAAAGTTAGGGCTAGTGTTAGGGTTATTAACGGATAGAGTTAGAACTAGAAATAGGGCTAAGGCGAGAGTTAGAGTTAGTCTTAGGGCTAGGGATAGGTTTAGGTTTGGGTTAGGGCTAGATTTAGGGCTAGGGTTAGGGTTAGGGTTAGAGAAATGAATGGGGTTATAGCTAAGTTTAGGGCTAGGGTGAGGGTTAAAATTAGGGTTAGGGGTAGGTTTAGGATTAAGTCTATGTTTAGTGCTAGGATGAGGGTTTGTGGTAGGGCTAGGTCTAGGATTAGGGATAGGGCTAATGTCAGGTCTAGATATATGGTTAGTGTTAGTTTTAGGGTAAGGTTATGTCTAGGTCTAGTGTAAGACTTAGGTTTAGGTAAGGAGGTTTAAATCTAGGTGTATTGTTATTAGGGTCAGAGTCCAGGTAGGGTTTGGTTTAGGTTAACGTTTAGGGTTAAGGATTGAATTAGCTTTAGGGTTAGGGTTACGAATAGAATAATGATAGGATTAGGTTTAGAGTTCAGGTTATATTTAGTGTAATGTATAGGGTTAGTGTTGGGATACAGTTAGTGTTATTCCTAGGGTTAGCATATGAGTTAGGCTCATCTTTAGGGTAATGGATAGTGTTAGAGCTAAGGTTAGGGCTAGGGATAAGGTTATTATTAGGGCTAGGGTTAGGGTGAGTCCTGGGGTTAGTGTCAGGGATAGTTTTAGTTTAAGTATTAGCATTTGAGCTAGGGTTAGGTCTTGGGCGAGGGTTAGGATTAGAGTCAGGTCTAGGGTTAGGGTTAGGGTTATGTTTAGGGTGAGGATTAGAGTTTCAGCTATGTTAAGGGCTCAGGTGAGGATAGGATTAGCCTTAGGTCTGGGGTTATGGTTAGGGTTATGATTATGGCTAGGTTTATGGCTAGGATAAGGGCTAGGTTTTGTGTGAGGTTTAGGGCTAACATTAGGGCTAGGGGAAATATAAGAGTTAGGAATATGTTTACGGCTAGTTTTAGGATCAGGGTTATGGAAATGTCTCGTGTTAGGATTTAGTTTTGGGTTAGGATAAGGTTTAGAGCTAGAGTTTGTTTAGGGTTAAGGGTCATTGTTCAGGATAGTGTTAGATTTAGTGTGAGTGCCAGAATTACAACTAGAGTTGGGTCTTGGTGTGCAGTTAGTCTTTAAATTAGGTTAACGGTTATTGTTAGGACTAGTGCTAGGTTTTTTTTTTTTTTTTTTTTTTTTTTTTTTTTTTTTTTTAGGACTAGGGCTAGATTTATGACTATATTTAGGATTAGGTTTCATCTATTGCTAGTGTTACTGTTAGGTTTAAATATAGGATTACCGGTATGGTAAGTGTTAGGGTTAAGTTTAGTGTTAGGGTCAGGTTTAGAGTTAGGGTTAGTTTTAGGGTCAGAATAAGGATCAGGGTTAGGGTTAGGTTTAGAGCTAGAATGAGGGAATGGATAGGACTTGTAATAGAGTTAGGGTTTGAGGAAGGCTAAGAATTAAGTTTAGGACTAAGGTAGCATTAGAGTGAGGGTTTGACTTAGGGAAATAGGGTTTAAGGTAGGTTTAGGGTTAGGGTTAGGGTTAAGTTTAGGGTTTAGGGTTAGGGTTAGGTTTAGGGTTAGAGTTAAAAAATAAAGTTAGATCTTGGATTCAGGCTAGTATTTGTTTTATTATTAGGGCTATGATAAGAACTAATGATAAAAGGCTAATGAAAGAACTAAGTTTCTGCTTAGGGTTACTTCTAGGGTTAGCGTTAGGGCAACATTTAGATCGAGGTTTAGTGTTAGGGGCTGAGTCAGTGTAGGGTTATTTCTAGGGTTGGGGTTAGAACTCAAATTAGGGCTAGGTTAAGGACTAGGTGTAACTTTAGTGTTTGGTTTAGGTTAAATGTTAGGGTAATGGCTCAGTTTTTTTTTTTTTTTTAGGTTTAGTGTAGATTTAGGGCTAGTTTTCCAATTAGCATTAAGTTTAGGGCTAGTGTCAGGGTGAGGTTTATACTGAATTTTAGTTTTAGATTCATGTTTAAGCCTTGGGCGAAGGTTAGGGCTACCATTGGGTCTAGGGATAGGGCTAGCATTTGGGTTATGATAAGGAATAGGTTTAGAACTACGGATAAGGCTAGGACGAGAGTTAGAGTTAGTCTTAGGGATAGGGATAGGGTTAGGTTTACTGTTAGGGCTAAATTAGATCTGGGAATAGTGCTAGGGTTAGTGTTAAGTTTAGGCCTAGGTTTAGAACTAAGGTTAATGTTAGCATTAGGGTTAGGGTAAGGTATGATGTTACAGCTATGTTTAGTGCTAGGACAAGGGATAAAATTAGGGATAGGGCTGGAGCTAAGATCAGGGTAAGAATTAAGGCTGGGCTTAGAACTATGATTAGGGCTAGGTATAGGGCTAATGTCAAGTCTAGCATTAAGATTATGTAGGGTTACGGATAGGGCTACGGCTCAGTTATGTTTTAGAAATAGGCCTAGGGTTAGCGCTAGTTTTAAGATTAGCAATAGTGTTAGGGCTAATGGTAGGGTGAAATTTAGGCTTAGATTTATTGTAATTGTTAGATCTAGGTTTAGGGCTATGGGTAGTGTTAGGGCTAAGTTTAGGGCTAGTGTTAGGGTTATGGTAACAGATAGGGATAGAACTAGAAATAGGGCTAGTTTCAGAGTTTGAGTTAGTCTACGGGCTGTTACGGGAAATCTTAGGGTTAGGGCTAAATTTGGGCTAGGATTAGTGCTAGGGTTAGTGTTAGAGTTAGGCCTAGTGTTAGTGTTAGTGTTAGTGTTAGGATTAGGATTAGGTTTAGGGGAAGGGGTAGGGTTATAGCTAGCTTTAGGGCTAGGGCATGGGTTAGAATTAGGGTTAGGACTAAGTTTAGGATTTGGGTTACGATTAAGACTAGTTTTAGGGCTAGCGGGATGGTTTGTATTAGGGCTATGGCTAGGATTAGGGCTAGGGCTAATGTCAAGTCTAGGTTTATGGTTAGTATTAGTTTTATTGTTAGTTTATGGGTATTTTTATTGTAAGGTTTAATTGTAGGGTAAAGGTCAAGTTTACAGCTAGCTGTATTATTAGGGTCAGGTCTGGGTAGGGTTTGGTTTAGGTTAAGATTTAGGGTTAATGGCTGAATTAGCGGTGGGTTAGGGATAGGGTTAGGGTAATGTATAGAATTAGGTTTGTGGTTCCAGTTAGGTTTAGAGTAATGAATAGGGTTAGTGTTAATGATAGGGTTATTATTAGCCCTAGGGTTAGCATTTGGGTTAGGCATTTCTTTAGGGTAATAAATAGGGTTAGAGCTAAGGTTAGTGCTAGGTTTAAGGTTAGGATTAGGGTTAGGTTTAGGGTCAGGCCTAGGCTTAATATTAGGGTTAGTGTTAGGGTAAGTGTAGGAATTTTAGGTAGGGATAGGGCTAGGGCGAGTGTTAGGTTTTGAGTCAAGGCTAGTGTTAGGTTAAGGGTTAGGGTTATCTTTAGGCTAAGGATTAGAGTTTGAGCTAGGGTTAGGGCTAGGCCTAGGTTTAACATTAGGGTTAGATCTAAGTTTATGGTTAGGGTTTTGATTAGTGCTAGGTTTAGGGTTAGGATAAGGGCTAGGTTTTGTGTGATGTTTAGGACTATCATTAGGGCTTGGGTAATGTAAGAGCGAGGGATATGGTTATGGCTTGTTTTAGGGTAAGGGTAATGGATAAGTCTAGAATTAGGGTTAGGTTTTGGTTTAGGATAAGGTTTAGAGCTAGGGTTTTTATTAGATTAAGGGTCATTGTGGGGTTAGGGTTAGATTTAGGTTTAGAGCCACAATTAGGACTAGCGTTTGGTCTAGTGAGAGGTTTAGTCTTTTAGTTAGGTTAGGGTTATTGTTACGACTAGTGCTAGGTTTTTGTTTAGGGCTAGATCTAGATTTATGATTTTATTTAAAATTAGATTTGTTTAGTGCTACTGATACTGTTAGGTTTAGGTATAGGTTTACCAGTAGAGGTAGTGTTAGGGTTCAGTTTAGGGTTACGGTCATGTTTAGATCTAGGGTTAGTGTTAGATCAGAATAAGTGTCAGGGATAGGGTTATGGTTAGAGCTAGAATGAGGGCTAGATTTTGGACTAGTTATAGAGTTAGGGTTTGGGGAAAGCTAAGAATTATAGTTAGAACTAGGCTAGCATAAGGATGTGGATTTGGCTTAGGGTAAGGGATAGGGTTAGAGGTAGGGATAGGGTTAGGGTAACGGTTAAGGTTAGTGTTAGAGTTAGGCTTAGGGTTAGTGTTAGTGTTTGATTTTGTGTTATATTTAGGTTAAGGGTAAGTGTTAGGGTTAGTTTTAAGTGTAGGGTTACGATTAGGTGAGTATTAGTGTTAGGGTTAGGGTCAGGGTGAGGGTTAGTGTTAGGGTTAGGGTTAAATTAGTTTTGGTGTTAGGGTTAGGGTTAGGGGTTAGGGTTACGTTAAGTTTAGGGATAGGGTTATGGTTATGGTTATGGTTAGTGTTAGGTTTAGGGTTAGTATTCAGGTTAGGGTTAGGGTTAGGTTAAGGTTTAGGGTTAGGTTTATTGTTAGGGTTAAGATTAGGGTAAGGATTAGTGTTAGGGTTATGGTTAAGTTTAGATTTACAGTTAGTGTTAGGGTTTGTGTTAGGGTTAGGGTTTGGGTTAGGATTAGGGTTTCAGTTAAGATTAGGGTTACATTTAGGTTTAGGGTTAGGATTAGGGTTATGGTTAGGGTTAGTGGTAGGTTTAGGGTTAGTGTTTGTTTTAGGGTTATGGTTAGGGTTAGGGTTCATGTTAGGGTTAGGGTTAGTTTAGAATTAAGGTTAGGATTAGGTTTAGGTTCAGTGTTAGGGTTAGTGTTAGGTTTAGGGTTTGGGTTTCTTTTAGGGTTAGGTTTTGGGTTAATGTTAGTGTTAGATTTAGAATTAGGATTAGGATTAGGGTTAGTGTTATGGTTAGGGTTATGGTTAGGGGTAATGATAGTTTTACAGTTGAAGTAAAAGTTTAGGATAAGTGTTAGGTTTATGCTTTTTAGAATTACTGCTAGTTATACAGTTATTGTTGGGGTTAGGATTTGTGTTAGGTTTAGATTTAAAGTTAGTGTTATTGTTAGTATAGGGTTAGTGTTAGGGTTAGGGTTAGGCAAGGATTAAAGTTAGTTTCAGGGTTAGGGTTTGTGTTAGGGTTAGAGTTAAAATTAGGGTTTGTATTAGGGTTATTGTTATGATGTGGGTTAGTGTTAGGTTTATGGTTAGGGTTAAAATTAGGAACAATGTTAGGTTTAGGGTTCAGTTAGTGTTTGTGTTAGGGTTAGTGTTTGAGTTAGGTTTATGGGTAGGAGTAGGGTTAGGTTTTTTTTTAGGGTAATGGTTAATGTTAGGGTTATGTTTATTGTTTGTGTAAGGGTTAAAATTAATGTTAGGGTTAGGGTTAGGGTTACTGTTATGGAATGGGTTAGGGTTTTTGTTAGGGTAAGGTTTAGGGTTAGGGTTATAATTAGGCTTATGATTAGGATTACCATTAGGTTTAAGGATACGGTTAGGATTAGTGTTAGGTTTAAGGTCGGGTTAGGAGTAGTTTAAAATTTAGGGTTAGGGTTATTGTTAGGGTTTGTGTTAGGGTTATTTTAAGGGTTAGGGTTAGGATTAGGTTTAATGTTACGGTTAGCGTTAGGGTTAGGTTTAAGGTGAGTGTTATGGTTAGCATGAGGAATAGTTAAGTTTAGGTTTAGTTGTAGAATTAGAGTTAGGTTTAGGATTAGTTTTAATGTTTGGGTTTTGGTTAGGGTTATGTTTAATGCTATAGTTAGTGTTAGGTTTATGATTTTCCTTAGAATTAGGGTTAGTTTTTGGGTTAGAATTACAGTAAGATTTATGGTTGATGTTAGTGTTAGGGTTAGGATTAGGATTAGGTTTTGTGCTAGGGTTAGGGTTAGGGTTAGGTTAGGGTTAGGTTTAGGGTTATGCTTAGGTTTAGGGTTAGTGTTAGGTTTAGTGTTAGGATTTGTGTTATGGTCAATGTTTTTGTTAGGGTTAGGATTCTCGTTAAGAATAGGTTTACGGTTAGGTTTTGGGTTAGTATTAGGGTTAGGGTTAGGGTTAGTGTTAGGGTTAGGGCTAGTGTTTGTGTTAGGGTTAGGTATAGGTTTAGGGTTTAAGTTAGGATTATGGTTAGTTTTAGAGTTATTGTTAGGATTAGGTTTAGGGTTACTGTTAGGGTTACTGTTAGTGTTAGTTTAGTGTTTGTGATAGGCTTAGAGTTAAGGGTATATTTAAGGTTATGGTTAAGATTAGAATTAAATTTAGGGTTAGGCTTAGGGTTATGGTTAGTGTTAGGATTAGTGTTAAGTTTATGTTTAGGGTTAGGGTTAGTGTTAGTTTCAGGGTTACTTTTCGGGTTACTGTTAGGGTTAGGGTTAGGTAAGGGTTAGGGTTAAGTTTAGGTTAGGGTTAGGGTTATTTTTTGGTTACCCTTTGTGTTAGGGTTAGCATTAGTGTTAGAGTTTGAGTTAGGGTTTGGGCTAGGGTGTGGGTTAGTGTTAGGGTTACAATTTGGTTTAGGTTTTGGCTTTGTATTAGAGTATCAGTTAGGTTTAGATTGAAAGTTAGTTGTAGGCTTATGGTTAGGATAAGGGTTAATATTACAGTTAGAATTAGGATTAGTTTTCAGATTAGTGTTTGGGTTTGTGTTAGAGTTAGGTTGAGGCTTAGTGTTAGAGTTATGGTTAGAGGAAGTTTTAGGGTTAAGGTTTCCTTTATTGTGAGGTTTAGGGTTAGTGTTTGTGTTAGGATTATGGTTCATGAGAGTGTTATGGTTAGGGTTAAGACTGGTGTTATGGTAAGGGATAGGTTTAGGTTTAGTTTTAAGGTTATGGCTGGAGTTAGGGTTAGGGTAAGGGTTAGGGTTCTTTTTAGGATTAGGGTTAGGGTTATGGTTAGGGTTAGTTTTAGGGTTAAGGTTGGGGTTATGGTTAGGTTTAGGCTTTGTGTAAGTGTGAGGATTAGGGTTAGTTTAGGTTTAGTGTTAGAGTACATGTTAGGGATAGGGTTAGTGTTAGAATTAGGGTTAGGTTTAGGGTTAGATTTAGTGTTAGTGTTAGGGTTATGTTTAGGGAGAGTGTTATAGTTACTGATAAGTTTAGGTTTAGGGCTATTGTTAGGGTTAGTTTTAGTGTTACAATAGGGTTAGAGTTAGTATTAGGGTTGATTTTAGGCTTAGGGTTAGGGTTGTGTTTAGTTTTAATTTTAGGATTACAATTAGTTCTAGGATTCGGGTTAGGGTTCGGGTTACTTTTAGAGTTCGTTTTAGAATTAGGGTTAGGGTTTCGATTAAGGGTTCGGGTTTGTGTTAGGGTTAGGGATAGGGTAAAATTTAGGCTTAGGGTTAAGATTAGGGGTACAGTGAGGCTTAGGGTTATATTTTGTGTTAGGCTTATGGTTAAGGTTAGTGTTAGGTTTAGGGTTAGGTTTATGGTTACGTTTAGTTTTAGGGTTAGGTGTAGTGTTAGGATTGTGTTTGAGGGTAATGGTTTCTGTTAGGGTAAGGCTTAGGGTTAGGGTTTGTGTTAGGGTTAGGGATAGGGTAAGGGTTAGGGTTAGTTTTAAGATTAGTGTTACAGTGAGTCTTAAGGTTAGGTTTAGGGTTAGATTATGGTTACTTGTTGTTTAGGTTTTGTATTAGAGTTAGGGTTAGGATTACTGTTAGGGTTAGTTTTTATGTTATGGTAAGGGTTACAGTGAAGGTTAGTCATAGGGTTAGGTTTAGGGTTAGGTTCAGTGTTAGTTTAATTTAGGGTTAGGATAGTGTTAGTTTTACGGATAGGTTTATGGTTACTTTTAGGTTTAGGGTGAAGATCAATGTTAGGGTTAGTGTTACTGTTAGGGTAAGGTTTATGGATAGGTTTAGTGTTAGGATTAGGGTTAGGTTTATGGTTAAGATTAGTTTTTGCATTAGGGTTATGGTTCAGGTCAGGGTTAGTGTTAAGGTTAGTGTTAGGTTAAGAATCATGGTTTGTGTTAGGGTAAGGTTGAGGTTTAGGTTTTGTGTTATGGTTAGAGTTAAAACTAGGGTTTTGGTTATTATTAGAATAAGGGTTAGAGTGAGGTATCTTGTTATGGTTAAGGTTATGGTTAGGATTTGGATTAGAGTGAGAATTAGGTTTAGGTTTATGGTTAGTTTTAGGATTATTTGTAGGTTAGGGATAGTGTTATGATTAGGGTTAGGATTTGTGTTTGGGTTAGGTTTAGGTTTATGGTTTGTGTTAGGATAAGATTTAGCATGAGGGTTAGGGGTAGGGTTAGGTTTAGGGTTAGGTTCAGTGTTAGCGTTAGTTTTAGTGTTATTGTTAGAAATAATGCTAGGGTTAGGGATAGGTTTAGAGTTAGAACTTGGTTTGGCATAGTGTTATATTTTGGGTTAGGCTTTTGGTTAAGGTTAGTGTTAGTGTTAGGGTTAGGTTTATGGTTAAGTTTAGTTTTTGGGTTAGGGTTAGGGTTGGGGTTCGAGTTAGGGTTAGAGTTAGTTTTAGAATTAGGGTTAGGTTTTCGTTTAGGGTTAGTGTTAAGATTAGTGTTCGGGTAAGAATTATGATTTCTGTTAGGGTAAGGGTTTGGTTTAAGTTTTATGTTAGGTTAGTGTTAAAATTATGGTTTTTGTTATGATTAGAAAGTGGGTGAGAGTGAGGCATGGGTTAGGCTTAGGGTTAGTTTTAGGCTTACGGGTAGTTTAGGTATAGTATTGGCTTTAGGTTTAAGGTTAGTGTTAGTGTTAGGGTTAAAGTAAGGGTTAGGGAGAGGGTTAGTGTTAGGTTTAGGGTTAAGCTTAGGATTAGGGTTAGTTAAAGGATTAGTACTGGGTTTAGGGTTAGTGTTAGGATTAGTGTTAGGTTTAGTGTTTGTGTGAGGGAAAAGGTTTGTGTTAGGGTAAGGTTTAGGGTTAGAGTTAAGTTTAGGGTTAGACTGAGGCTTAGTGTTAGGTTTAGTTTTATTTTTAGGGATACTTGTAGTTTAGGTTTAGTGTAAGTATAAGTTGTAGGATTAGTATTAAGGTTAGGGTTAAGGTTTGTTTTATTGTAAGGGCTAGTGTTAGTGAGTGTTAGGCGTAGGGTTAGATTTAGGATTAGGTTCAGTGTTAGTGTTAGGGTTAGGGTTAGGGTTAAGGTTAGGGTTAGGGATATTATTAGGTTTAGGAATAAGATTAGGGTTACTTTTAGGTTTAGATTTAGAATTAGTGTTTGGGTTAGTGTTACGGTTAGAATTAGGGTTATAGTTAGGTTTAGTTTTAGTTTAGGGTTATGTTTATGGTTAAGGTTAGTTTTGGGGTTAGGGTTAGGGTTAGGTTTCTGATTATCGTAGGATTAGTTTTGTATTGAGTTTAGGGTTTGGGTTAGAGTTAGTGTTAAGGTTAGTGTTATGGTAACAATTATGGTTTGTGTTAGGGTAAGGGTTAGGTTTAAGATTTCTGTTAGGGTTACAGTTAAAATTAGGGTTTTCATTACTATTAAAAAGAGGTTTAGAATGAGGCGAGGGTTAGGGTTAGGGTTAGTTGTAGAGTTACCGGTAGTTTAGGTATAGTGTTAGGGTAAGGTTTAGGGTTAGTGTTAGTGTTAGAGGTAAAGTAAGGGTCAGGGATAGGATTAGTGTTAGGTTTAGGGTTAGGCTTAGGGTTAGTGTTAGTGATAGGGTTATTGTTGGGGTTATGGTTAGTGTTAGGACTAGGGTTAGGTTTAGTGTTAGTGGTTGTTTTAGGTTTAGGTTTAGGTTTAGGTTTAGGGTTTAGTTAGGGTTAGGGTTAGGTTTAGTTATAGGGTTAGGGTTGGAGTTAGGGTTAGTGTTAAGGTTAAAGTTATTTTTAGGGTTAGTGTTAGGGTTAGAGATTGGTATAGTGTTAGGTAAGTGTTAGGGCTAGGTTAAGGCTTAGGTTAGTGTAAGGATTAATGTTAGGAATAGGATTAGATTTAGTGTTAGTGTTAGTGTTAGGGTTAGTGTTAGTGTGTGTTAGTGTTAGTGTTAGTGTTAGTTAAAAGTTAAGGTTAGTGTTAGGTTTTGTTTAGGCTTATGATTTTGGTTAGGGATTGTGCTAGGGTTATTGTTAGGGTTAGGTTAGGGTTATGGTTAGGGTTAGTGTTCATGTTAGGGTAAGGGTTAGGGTGAAAGTTAGTTTTAGGTTTAGAATTATGGTTAGGGTTAGTGTTAAGTTTAGGGTTAGTGTTAGGGTGAGGGTTAGAGTTAGGGTTTGGCTTAGGATAAAAATTAGGGTTATTGTTTGGGTTAGGGGTAGGTTTAGAGTTATTTTTAGGTAAGAGTTAGGTTTAGGTTAGTGTTAAAGTTAGGATTAGGTTTAGGTTTAGGGGTAGAGTCAAGGTTAGATTTACATTAAGTTTTAGGATAAGGGTTAGTGTTAGCGTTACGGTTAGGATTAGAGTGAGGGTTAGGCTTAGTTTTAGGGCTGATTTAGGGTTACAGTTAAAATGAGGGTTAGTCTTATATTTATGGTTAGTGTTAGGGTTAGCGTTAAGGTTAGTGTTAGGTTTAAGTTTAGGTTTAGGGTTAGAATTCGTGATAGGGTTAGGGTAGGTTTAAGGGTTAGTGTTATGATTTAGGTTTGGTTTAGTGTTAGGGTTAGTGTTAGGTTTAGATATAGGGTTAGGTTTAGGGTTAGGTAAGTGTTAGGTTTAGGTTTAGGTTAGTGTTAGAGTTATGGTTTAAATTACGGTTTGTTTTAGGGTTAGGGTTACTTTAGGGTTAGGGTTAGAGTTATGTTTAGTGTAGGGTTACGGTTAGGTTTAGTGTTAGATTTTTGGTAAGGTTAAGGTTTAGTTTTACAGTAGAGTTTGTGATACTTTTAGGTTTATGGTTAGGGTTAGTGTTTGGTTAGTCTTAAGTTTAGAATTAGGTCTAATGTTAGGGATATGATAGGGATAGGTTTAGGCTTAGGTTTAAAATTGTTTTTGGGGGGTTAGAGTTAGAGTTAGTTTTATGGTTATTTTAAGGTTAGTTTAGGTTAGGGTTACATTTAGTGTGAAAGTTTTGTTGTTAGTTTTAGTTTTAGAATTATAGTTAGGCTTAGAGTTAGGATTAGGGTTAAGGTTAGGGTTAGTGTAGGTTTAGGGTTAGGGTTAAGGGTACTGTTAGGGCTAAAGTAAGGGTTATGTTTAGGGTTATTGTTTGTGTTAGAGTTTGGGTTAGGGTTAGGGTTGGAGTTAGGATTAGAGTTAGGTTTAGGGTTAGGTTTAGGGTTAGGGTTATTGTAAAATTTAGGGTTAGGTTTGGGGTCTCTGTTAGTTTAGGGTTAGGTTTAGGTTAGTTTTAGGTTTAGGGTTAGCATTTGTGTTAGTGTTAGGGTTAGTGCTAGGGTATCAGTTATGATTAGGGTTAGGTTTATGGTTAGGGTTAGGGTTAGTGATAGGTGTAGGGTTAGGTTTAGGGTTAGTTTTAGGGTTAGGTTTAGGTTTAGGGTTACAGTGAGTGTTAGGGTTAGGTTAGGTTTTTATTTTGGGTTAGTGTTATTGTTACAGTTAGGGTAAGGTTTAGATTTAGTGTTAGGGGTCAGTTTGGGATTTGGGTTATGATGAGGTTAGGGTTAGTGTTAGGGTTAGGGTTTCAGTTATGTTTATGGTTAGTTTTACAGTAAGGAATAGTTTTAAGGTTAGTGTTAGGGTTAGTTTTAGGGTTCAGGTTATGGTTTTTGCTAGGGTTAGCATTTGTGTTATGGTTAGCGTTAGGGTTAGGTTTAGTATTAGTTTTAGGATTAGGTTGAAGGTTATTTTTAGAGTTAGGGTAAGAGTTAGTGTTAGGTTTAGGGTTACTGTTAGGGTTGGGGTTATTGTTAGGGTAAGTTTTAGGGTTAAATTTACAGATAGCGTATTTCTTTTTTGTATTTTTAGGGTTAGGTTGGGTTTAGGTTTGGGGTTAGTGTTATTGTTAGGGTTTTGTTAGGGTTAGTGTTAGTATTAGTTTTAGGGTTAGGTTAATGTTAGTTTTGTTAGGTTAAGTTTTAGGACTAGTGTACATTTAGGGATCATGTTATGGTTAGTGTTAGTGTTAGGGTTAGGTTTAGTGTTAGTCTTAGGGTAAGAATTAAGAATAGTGTTAGGGTTAGGTCCAGGTTTAGGATTATTGTTAGGGGCAGGTTTAGGATTAGTGTTAGGGTAAAGATTATTGTTATGGTTAGGTTTATGTTTAGGGTTAAGTTTAGTGTTAGGGTTAGGTTTAGGTTTTGTGTTTGGGTTAGTGTTAAGGTTATTTTTACGATTACGTTTATGTTTAGTGCTACAGTTAGGGTTAGGATTAGTTTTAGTATTAGTTTTCAGTTTGGGATTAGGGTTATTGTAATGTTAGAGTTTGTGTTAGGGTTAGGGTTTGGGTTATGTTTATGGCTAGTTATACAGTTAGGTGTAGGTTTAAGGTTAGTGTTAGGGTTAGTGTTAGGTTTCAGGTTATGGTTTTTGTTAGGGTTAGGGTTCGGGTTAATTTTAGTATTAGAATTAGGTTTAGGTTTAAAGTTATTGTTAGGATTAGGGTAAGGGTTAAGATTAGGTTTAGGGTTAGTGTTAGGGTTAGTGTTAGTGTTAGGGTAAGTGTTAGGGTTAAGGTTATGGTTAGCATTATTGTTAGGTTTAGGGTTAGGGTTAGGTTTGGGGTTAGTGTAATTGTTAGGGTTTGTGTTAGTATTAGTTTTAGGATTAGGTTTAATGTTGTTTTTAGGGTCAGGGATAGATATAGGACTAGTGTAGTTATAGGGTTTATGTTATGGTTAGTGTTAATATTAGGGTTAGGTTTAGTGATAGGTTTAGTGTTAGGGTTAAGAAATGTTTTAATGTAAGGGGCAGGTTTAGGATTAGTGTTAGGGGCAGGTTTAGGGTTAGTGTTAGTGTTAGGGTTAGGGTTAGTGTTAGTGTTAGGGTTCAGGTTATGGTTAATATTATGGTTTGGGTAATAGTTCTGGTTAGTATTTGTGATAGGCTTAGAGTTAGTTTTATACTTAAGGTTAGGGTTAAGATTAGGGTTAGGTTTAGGGTTAGGATTAGGTTTTGTGTTAGGGTAAGTTTTAGGTTTAGGTTTAGTGTTAGGATAGGTTTAGGATTAGGATTAGTTTTAGAATTAGGTGTCGGTTTAAGGTTAGTGTTAGGGTTAATGTTAGGGTTTGGGTTATGGTTTGTGTTAGGGTTATGGTCAAAGTTAGGGATTGTGTTAGGGTTAGGATTAGATTTAGGGTTATGGTTAGGGTTACGTTCAAGATTAGGGTTAGTTAGGTTTAGGATTATCATGAGGGTTTGTGTTAGGGTTAGTGTTATGTTTAGTTTTAAAGTAGGGTTAGACTTTGTGATAGGGTTAAGTTTGGGGTTAGATTTAGTGTTATGTTTTTGTTAGTGTCACTGTTCGTGTTAGAAATAGGATTAGGTTTAGGGTTAGGGCTATGGTTAGGACTAGGTTTAGGTTAGTGTTAGGGTTATGGTGTGGGTTACAGTTTATATTAGGGTTATAGTTATGCTTAGGGTTAGGGCTACGGTTAGGTTTAGGGTTATAAATATGATTACAGTTAGGGTTAGGTTTAGTGTTAGTTTTAGTGTTAGGTTTAGTGTTTGGCCTAGGGTTAGGGTTACGGTTAGTGTTTGGGTAAGGATTAGTCTTAGGTTTAGGTTTTGGGTTAGTGTTAGGTTCAGGGTTTGGGTTGGTGTTAGGGTTAGGTTTAATATTAGGGTTAAGGTTTTGTTTCGGTTAGTGTTAGTTTTATTGTTTGGGTTAGGTTTAGAGTTACGATTAGGATTAGGATTAGAGTTACGTTTAGGGTTAGGTTTAGGTTTAGTTTCAGAGTTACGGGTTGTGTTAGGGTTAGTTTTAGGGTAAGGGTTTTGGTTAAGTTAGGGTTAGTATTAGGGTTAGGGTTAGGTTTAGGTTTAGGGTTAGAGTTAGGGTTACTCTTAGTGAGAAGGTTATTGTTGGAGTAAGGGTTAGGGTTAGGTTTTGGGTTAGGGTTATTGTTATGTTTAGTTTTAGGGTTAGGGTTAGGTAAGGTTTAGGGTTAATGTTAGTGTTTGTTTTAGTGTTAAGTTTAGGTTTGCTGTTAGTGTTAGGGTTGGGGTTAATTTTATGGTTAGGGTTAGATTTAGGGTTAGTGATAGGATTAAGATTTGTGTTAGGATTATGGTTACTGTAATAATTAGGGTTAGGGTTAGGATTGGGGTTTGGTTCAGTATTAGTGTTAGTGTTAGTTTTTGTCCTAGAGTTAGAGTTAGGGATAGTGTTAGGGTTACCTTAAGGATAGTGTTAAGGTTAGGTTTAGGGTTAGCTTTAATATAAGAGTTAGGATGAGGTTTCATGTTAGGTTAAGGGTTAGGGCTGGTGTTGGGGTTGCAGGTTATTGTTAGGTTTAGAGTTAGGGTTAGTGTTAGGTTTAGGGTTAGGATTAGGTAATGTTACGGTTAGGGTTACATTAGGATCAGAGATATGGTTTAGGTTAGGGTTTGTATTAGGATTAGGGTTATATTTAGTATTAGTGTTAGGATTAGGGTTAATATTAGGGTTAGGGTTAGGTTTAATATTATCCTTAGGGTTAGAATTAGAGTTATGTTTAGAGTTAGTGTTTGGTTTAGGGTTAGAAATCATGTTATGGTTAGTGTTATTATTATCGTTAGGGTTAGAGTTAGTGTTAGGGTTAGGGTTAGGGTTAGGAATAGTGTTAGGGTTAGGGGCAAGTTTAGTGTAAAGACAGGGTTAGGTTCAGTGTTAGTGATAGTGTTAGGGTACATGTTATGTTTAGTGTTACGGTTAGGGTTAGAGTTAGAGTTAGGATTAGTGTTAGTGATAGAGTTATGGTTAGGGTTAAGTTTTGGGTTAGGGTTAGTGATCGGTTTAGATTTAGGTTTAAATTGTGGATAATGGTTAGGTTTAGTATTAGGGTAAGTGTAAGGTTTAGGGTTAGTTTTAGGGTTAAAGTTAGTATTAGGTTTAGGGTTAACCTTAGTGATAGGTTTAGGGTTGGGGTTAGGATTACTGTTAGGGTTAGTTTTAGGGTTAGTGTCACTGTTCATGTTAGAGGTAGGGTTAGGGTTATGGTTAGGGCTATGTTAAAGATTAGGGTTAGGTTAGGTTAAGGGTTATGAGGTGGGATACGGTTTATGTTATGGTTAGGAATAGGCTTAGGTTTAGTGCTACATTTAGGTTATATTTAGGGATAGATTTCCTGTTATTGTTAGGGTTAGTGTTGGGTTTAATGTTAGGTTTATTGTTAGGGTTCTGTTTATGGTTTGTTTTAGGTTTAGTGATACAGCTATGGTTAGGTTTAGGTTTAGTATTAGGGTAAGGGTTATAGTCAGGTTTAGCGGTTGGGTTAGTGTTATATTTAGGTGTACGTTTGGGGTTAGGGTTAGGTTTAGTGTTAGGGTTAGGGATAGGTTTTAGATTAGGCTTAGGGATAGTTTTAGTATTAGAGTTATGTTTAGGGTTAGGGATAGAGTTAGGGCTAGTGTTAGAATTAGGGTTATGTTTCATGTTAGGTCAGTGCTATGAATAAGTTTTGTGTTAAGTTTAGGGTTAGGGTTCGAGTTACAGTTAGGATTAGGCTTAGAGTTAGGTTTAGAGTTAGGTTTGGGCTTAGTTTTAGGATTACGGGTAGGGTTGTTCTTAGTTTTAGGGTTAGGGTTTTAGTTAGGTTTAGGATTAGTGTTAGCATTTGGGTTAGGTTTAGTTTTAGGGTTAGTGTTAGGTTTAGGATTAATAAGAGGGTTATGGCTGGCTTTAGGTTTAGTGTTAGGATTAAGGTTAGGGTTGAGATTAGTGTTAGGGTTAGGTTTAGGATTAGGGTTACTGTTAGGTTTAGGGTAAGATTTAGAGTTAGTGTTAGGATTAGGTTTAGGATTTGTGTTCGGGTTATGGTTAGGGGAAGTGTAATCATTATGTTTATGGTTAGGATTAGTATTAGATTTAGTGTTAATTTTTGTGTTAGAGTTAGTGTTAGGAATAGTGTTAGGGTTAGGGCTAGAGTTAATGTTAGGATTAGGGTTAGCTTTAGTGTTATTGTTAGGGTGAGGTTTTGTGTTAGGATTTTAGTTAGGGTTGGGGTTAGGGTTAGTGTTAGTTTTAGGGTTAGGGTTAGTATTAGGTTTTGTGTTAGGGTTAGGTAAGGGTTAGGGTTCATGTTATGTTAGGGTCATGGATATGGTTTATGTTAGGGTTTGTTTTAGGTTTAGGGTTAGAGTTAGTGTCAGTGTTAGGGTTAGTGTTAGGGTTAGGGTTAAGGATAGTGTTAGTGTTAGTTTTAGGAATGGGGTTAGTTTTAGGTTTAGTTTTAGGGTTAGTTTAAGGGTTTGGTTTAGGTTTAGGGTTAGTGGTGTGGTTAGAGTATGGGTTCATGTTAAGGTTAGGGTTAGGGTTAGTGTCAGGATTAGTGTTAAGGTTAGGGTTAGGGTTAGGTTTATTTTTAGGGTTAGAGTTATTATGGTTTAGTCTTAGAGTTAGAGTTAGTTTTAATGTTAGGGTTAGTGTTATGGTAAGGGTGAGGTTTAGGGTTCGTTTTAGGGTTAGGGTTATCATTTGGGATAGGATAAGTGTTAAAGATATAATTAGGGTTATGGTTAGATTTAGTGTTAGGGTTAGGGTTAGGTTAGGTTTTCGGTTAGGTTTAGGTGTAGTATTAGGGTTAGGTTTACGGTTAGGTTTAGTGATTTAGTTAGAGTTCGGGTTATGTAAGTGTTAGCATTTGGGTTAGGTTAGGGTAAGCACTATGCTTTGGGTTAGGATTTGTGTTAGGGTTAGGGTTAGTGTTATGGATAGTGTTAGGATTTGGGTTAGGATTAAGTTTAGGGTTATTGTTAGTGTTAGGGTTAGGATTAGGTTCAGGGTTAGTGTTAATGTTAGTGTTAGGGATAGGTTTAGGGTTACTGTTAAGGTTAATGTTATGGTTTAGATTAGGGTTTGGGTTAGTTGTAAGTTAGAATTAGGATCGTGTTAGGGTTAGTGTTAGATTTATGCTTAGGGTTAGTGTTAGGAATAGGATTAGGGTTAGGGATACTGTTAAGGTTAGGGATAGGTTTAGGGTTAGGGTTAGTGTTAGGGTTATGGTTAAGGTTAGGGTTAGTGTTATGATTAGAGTTAGAATTAGCATTATTTTCAGTGTAAGGGTTAGGGTTAGAATTAGTGTTAGGATTAGGGTTCGTTTTAGAGTTACATGTAGGGTTAGGATTAGTATTAGGATTAGTGTTAGGGTTTCGGTAATGGTTTGTGTTAGGATTAGGTTTATGCTTAGGATTACAGTTATGACTAGGGTTAGAGTTAGGGTTAAAATGGGCTTAGGGTTACTATAACGGTTAGTGTTAGGTATAGGGTTATGGTTAGACTTAGTGTAAGTTATAGGGTTATGGTTAGTGTTATAGTTAGTGTTAGGGTTAGTGTTAGGTTTTGTGTTAGTGTTAGATATATGGCTAGGTTTAGGTAAGGGTTAGGGTTAAGGATTTTGTTAGATTTATGGTTAAGGTCAAGTTTTGTTTTAGAATAGGGTTAGGGTTAGGGTTAGTGTTATTTTTATGATTATTGTTAGACTTAGAATTAGGTATAGGTTTAGGGTTAGTTTTAGGGTTATGGGGTAGAATTAGGTTTAGTGTTAGGTTCAATGTTAGGGTGAGGGTTAGGTTAGGGTTAGGGTTAATATTAGGGTTAGTTTATGGGTTAGTGTTAGTGTTAGGTATAGGATTAGTGTTAGGGTTAAAGTTAGGGTTAAGGGTAGGTTAGAATTAGGGTTATTGTTACGGTTCATGTTAGGGTTAGGGTTAGTGTTACTTTTAGGTTTAGTTTTAGGGTTAGGATTAGGGTTAGAGGTAGTGTTAGAGTTAGGGTTAGGTTTAACATTAGTTTTTGGGTTAGGGTTATACTTAGTTTTAGTTTTAATGTTAGTGTTAGCGTTAAGGTTAGTGTTTGGTTTAGGGCTAGGGTTAGGGTGAGGGGTTATTGTTAGGTTTAGGGTTAAATTTAGGGTTAGCCTTAGGATTAGTTTTAGGATTAGGGTTAGGGTAAGGATTAGGGGTAGTGTCATGGTTAGTGTTAGGTTTAGGCTTAGAGTTCGTGTTAGAGTTAGTGTTAAGTTTCAGGTTAGTGTAAGTTATAGTGTTACTTTTAAGGTTAATGATAGGGTAAGGGTTGTGGTTAGGGTTAGGGTTACTGTTAGGGTTGGTGTTACAGTTACGGTTAGCGTACATGATAGGGTTAGGATTAGTCTTAGGATGACTAAGGGTTAGGGTTAGTTATAGGGTTAGGGTTATAGTTAGGGTAAGTGTTACGGTTACAGTTTGGTTCAGGGCATGGTTAGTGTTAGTGTTAATGTTAGTGATAGGGTTAGGTTTAGGGTTAGGGTTAGTGTTAGTTTACCTTTAGGGTTTAAGTTAGTTTAAGATTAAGATTATGGTTAGAGTGAAAGTTTGTGTCATGGTTAGAGTTAAAGTTTGAGTTAAAGTTTGTATAGGGTTAGGGTTAAATTTAGTGTTAATGTTAGGTTTAAGTTTAGGGTTAGGTTAAGGTTTAGGGTTAGGCTTAGGGCTATAGTTAGAATTAGTTTTAGTTTAAAATTAGGTGTAGGGTTAGTTGTATGGTTAGGAATACAGTTTGTTTTATGGTTAAGGTTAGGGTTATGTTTATTGTTACGGTTACAGTTAGGATTACGGTTATGGTAGGGTTAGATTAGGGTACGTTTGAGTTTGGGTTAGGGTTAAGATTAGTGTTAGTGTTATGGTTATGGTTAGGTTAGTGTTAGGGTTAGAGTTAGGGTTCTTGTTAAGTTTAGATTTAGGATTACGGTTAGGGTTAGTGATAGGGTTAGTGTTAGTGTTAGCGTTCTGTGTAGGTTTAGGGTTATTGGTAGGGTTAGCATTTGGGTTAGGTTTAGTGTTACTTTTAGGGTTTTTTAGGATTAGGGTTAGTGTCAGGGTTAGGGTTATGGTTATGGTCAGGTTTAGTGTTAGTTTTGGGGCTTGAGTTAGTATTAATGTTAAGGTTACTTTTAGGGTAATGATTTTTTTTTTGGTTAGGGTTCAGGTTAGGTTTAGGGTAATGGATAGGTTAGGTTTAATTATAGTGCTAGGGTCAGGCTGGGGATTAGCATTAGGGTTTTATGTTAGAGTTTTGCTAATGAATATGGTTAGAGCTAGGGTAAGGGCTATTTTTATGGTTAGAGTCAGGGCTAGAAGTAGATTTGGTTTAGGTTTAGCACAAGGATTAAAGTTAGGTTTAGGTTAGGGTAAGGGATAGGGCTTGGTTTAGGGTTTGAGTTAGGGTTAAAGCTAGGTTTGGGTCTTAGATTAGGGCTATGTTTTGTGTTACATTTGGGCTCTTCTTAGGGATATGGTAATGTAAGAACTAAGGTTACAATTAGGGCTAGTTTTAGGGTTACATGTAGGACTGAGTCTAGTTTTAGGATTAGTTTTAGTTTTAGGGTGATGTTTTTAACTAGGGTTATTGTTAGTGCCTGAGTCAGTGTCACGCTTCGTTTTATGGTTAGGCATAGGACTCAAATTAGGCATAGCTTTAGGGCTAGATGTAGGGTTCTGATTTGGTTTAGTTTAAGGGTTAGGGATAGTTCTATCACTCGGTTTTGTTTTAGGACTAAAGCTAAAGTTAAGTGTAGTTCTATGACTAGCGTTAGTGTTATTGCTACTGATAGGGTGAGTTTAGGCTTAGGAGTAGATGTTATGGTTAATTCTAGCATTAGGGCTATGGCTAGTGTTAGAGCTAATATTAGGGCTAGTGTTTTGGTTATGGTAAAGGATGGGTTAGAACCAGGAATGGGGCTATGGCAAGAGTTTGAATTAGTCTTAGGGCTAGAGTTGGGTTAGGGATAGGGCTAAATTAGTGCTAGGAATGGGTCTAGGTTTAGTGTTAGGCTTAGGCCTAGGATTAGGGCTATGTTTATGGTTAGGTTTAGGGTTAGGTTTAGGGGAAGGGATGCCTGTTTGATTTCCACCTCCATTTCCATTTACCCCTAGGTGATAAAATGAATTGAAACCTTAAAATACCATGTGTTCATGATAGTGAACCATTGAATTGAGAAGAACATACCTTGGGAACAAACTAAGGCTAGATAAAAAATAACTCCTGCCCAGAATCAAAGAAATTTGAACAAAAATAACTCTCACTCTGTCATTACCTCTAACCCTAGGCCTAGCCATAACCCTAAACCTAACATTAACCCTAATCTGGTTAGAGAACCATTGATCCTAGAATTCCCACTATTGGGGAGCCTTGTGGGCAAGCTAAGGGATTAATCCTAAGAAACATCAAAAAAATCTTACCAAGTAATATGGGAGGTATTTCAGTACATGCATATTTTTATGTTTTCTCCTAAAGGGCTCTCAGATTAAGTTGTTTTTGTATACTTTAGCATAGGTATACTTTTACAAGGAACATAGCAGAGTCCCTACAGAGAACTGATGGAGTGTGTGAAGTTTCAAGCAGCTAGCACAACCCTGTTTGATTTTCCACTCCATTAGGTCAAAATGAAGTGAAATCTTAAAATACAAAATGTTCCTGACAGCAAAACTGTGAACAGAGAAGGCCTAAACCTGGGGAAGAGAGTAAATCTAGCTAAAAGATAAATCTTGCCAAGTATGAAAGAATTTTGAATAAAAATAACTCTAACCCTAACACTAGCTCTAAACCTAGCTCTTCCCCTAACCCTAACCTTTTTATGAAACTTTTAACCATAGAATATACAAACTTGGGCAGCCGATTGGGGAAAGATAAGGGATAAATTGTGCACAGTATCAAATAAATCTGTCCAAAAAATTCATGCAGTATATCAGTACATGCATATTTCTTTGTTATCTCTTAAAGGACTCTTGAATAAAGTTATTTTTACATGCTACAGCTTAGGCTTACTATCACGAGAACAAACCAGATATTGCTTACAGAGAATTGATGGAGTGTGAAGTTTCAAGCAGCTAGCACCAATGCTGTTTGATTTCCAGCTCCATTTCCATTTACCTGTATAGGACAAAATGAACTGAAACTATAAAATACAAACTATTCCTTCCAGTGAATCATTGAACCTAGGAGGCCCAAACATGTGGAGTATAGTAAGGATAGGAGAAAAATTATTCCTGACTAGTATCAAATAAATTTGAACAAAACTAACTCTAACCCTAATACTAGATCTAACATTATCCCTAACACTCTCCTTAACACTAACACTAACCGGTTTGAAAAAACTGTTGATCCTAGAAATCCAAAACGTGGGGAGCCTAGGGCTAAGCTATCAGATGAATCCTATGCAGGGTCAAACAATTATGACCAAATTATTGAGGTGGTATTTCAGTTCATGCATATTTCTCTGTTTTCTGTAAAAGGGCTCTCAGTTAATGTTGTTTTTACTATCTTCATCTTAGGGCTACTTTCACAAGCAATAAACCAGAGAGTTCCCACAGAGAACTGATTCAGTGTTTGAAGTTTCAAGCAGCTAGCACCAACACAGTTTGATTAAAACCTCCATTTAAATTTAACTATATAGGTCAATATGAAGTGAAACCATAAAATACAGAGTGTCCCTGTTAGCAAACCATTGAAATGAGAAGGTCCAAACCTGAGGAGCATATTAAGGCTAGGTAAAAGTTGACTCCTTTCAAGTATCAAAGAAATTTGTACAAAACTTCCTTTCACCCTAACACTACAACTAAACCTATCACTAACTCAAAACCTAACACCAACCCTAACCTGATTAGAGAACCATTGATCCTAGAAATCCCACGCTTGGAGAGCATTGTGGGGCAAGCAAATAATGAATCCTACTCAATATCAAACAAATCTGACAAAATAATTATAGGAGGAATTTTAGTGCATGCATATTCTCTGCTTTCTCCTAAAGGGCTCTCAGAAAAAGATGTTTTTGCATGCTTCAGCTTAGGACTACACTCATAAGGAATATACCAGAGTGTCCCCACAAAGAATTGAGGGTGTGTGTGCAGTTTCAAGCAGCTAGCATAAACCCGGTTTGATTTCTATGTCCATTTACATTTACTATAATAGGTCAAAATGAAATAAAATGAAAATATTAACTGTTCCGTACAACAAAATGTTGAACCAAAAGGTGTACACCTGGGAAACAGAGTAAAGTTAGTTGAAGATGAATCCTGGATTATATCAAATAATTTCAATAAAATAACTCTAACAGTAACAGTATCTCTAAACTGAACCCTAATCCTAAACCTAAACATTAACATACCCCTCTCCCTAACCTTAACTTTAACACTAATTTTAGCTGTAACCATTGGCCAAACCCTACCTCTAACTCTATCCATTACCATAACTCTAACCCTAACCCTAATGCTAAATGTAACTCTAACCCTAACATTTACCCTAGTCCTGCTCTAACCCTAACCCTCTCCATAGCCCTAAATCTAGTTCCAACCATAAAACTTACCTTAAACCTAACCCTAAACCTAGGCCTAACTCTAATCCTAACCCAAACCCTAACACTAGCCCTAATCCTAACTATAAACATATCCCTAATCCTAGCTGTAATCCTATGTTTTACCTCGAACTTAAGCCTAACCCAAATGCTAACAATAGAACTAAACCTAACTGTATAGCTATCCCTAAGGCTATTCAAAACTCTAAACCTAACCTGAACCCTAACCCTAACCATATCCATTACTCTAAACCTATTGCTATTTTGAGCCTTAACCCTAAACCTTAACCAAAACCAAACCCTAACCCTGACTCTGACCATAATAATACACCTAGCTCTAAACCTGAACTTTACCCTAAACCTAACCCTTACAATAGACCTATTCATAACCAAAACCTACAACTACCCTTAACTGTAATGTTAGATCTGACATTCCCTAGCCCTAAACTAACCCTTATCTAAGCCATAAACCTACCCTTAAACCTAACCTTCAGCCTAACCCAAAACCAAGACCTAATCCTAAATATAATTTTGCCCTAATTTTAACTCTAACTGTATCCATTACCCTAAAAATAACCCTCACCTAATGCTAACCTAGCATTAACCCTAACCCTATAACTATCTCCAAAACTATCAATTACCCTAAAACTAACCTGAACCCTAAACCTAACCCTATCTTTACCCTAACCCTAACCCTAACTCTAATTCGAGCCATAACCCTAAACTCAAACCTAAAACAAGCCCTAACACTGATCCTGGCCCTAATTCTTCCCCTAGCACTAAACCTGACTCTTACCCTAAACCTAACTCTTAAATATACCTAGCTATAAACCTTTCCCTAAAACTATCCCTAACTGTAACCCTAGACCTGACATTAGCCCTAGCCATAATTTTAGGCCTAACCCTAACACAAACCCTAGCCCTTATCCTAGTGTTAAGCATAGCCTTAATTACAATCCTAACCCAAACTCTAGGCCTAACCCTGACACTCACCCTAGCCCTAATCTTAGCCCTGATTTGGCCTTATCGCAAACCCTAGTCCTAAGACTAACTCTAACTCTCACATTAGACTTTTCACTTATTCTAACCCTATCCCTTACCATAACCCTAACCCTAGCCCAAACCCCAGCCATAACCCTTGCCCTATCCTTTGCCCTACCACTAACCTTAGACAAAATCTAACTCTAAATTGAGCCCTAAACTGAAGACTAAGCCAAACCCTAACACTAGCCCAAACCATAACACTAATTCTAAAACTAACCCTAATCCTAACCATAGCCCTAAAACAAAACCTAGCTATACCTATAAAAATAATGCTTAACCTAAACCAAACCCTAACCTTAAACCTATCCCTAATATGAGTTGTAAGACAAACCCTTAAATTAACCCTGAACCTGACACTGACCCTAACATAACTAGCCTAAATATCACCCTAGGCCTAAACCTAACCCTAACACTAACTCTACCCTAAAACCCTAAAACTGGCCCTAAAAATCACCCTAGAATTTATATTAGCACTAACACTAACCCTATTCCTAAATTAACCCCAAACCTAGCGCCAATCCTAGCTTTAACCCTAGCCCTATTCATAACCATAAACATAGCCCTAACCTATCTCTAACTCTATCCACTACCTTAACCCAAGCCATTACCCTAATACTAACCATAGGCATAAACCTAAACCTATCCCTAATCTTAACCCAATCTATTACCCTGAACTTAACTTGAACCTAAACCTATCATTACCCTAACCCTAACACTAATACTAAATCAAGTCTTAACTTTAAACCTTAACCTATCACAAACCCTAACCCTGACCTTGACTCTAATAAAACCCGTAGCTTTAAACTTGAACATGCACCTACACCTAACCCTTACCCTAGACGTAGCCATAGTCCTAAAACTAAAACTATCTTTTACCATAATTCTGGACCTGAAGTTACCCCTAGCCCTAATCCTAGTCCTATACCTAAAACAAAACCTACCCCTAATCCTAGCCCCAAACATAGCTTTAATCATAACCCTAACCCTAGCCCTACCATTAACCCAAATTTTAACCCTCACCCTACCTATATATCTGGCTATAATGCCATCTCTTACCCTAAGCTTAACCATAACCCTAACCCTAACTCTAGGCTTAAGCCAAAAAATAAACCTAGCCCTAATCCTAGC
This sequence comes from Marmota flaviventris, assembly GCF_047511675.1. Classification (NCBI taxonomy): domain Eukaryota; kingdom Metazoa; phylum Chordata; class Mammalia; order Rodentia; family Sciuridae; genus Marmota; species Marmota flaviventris. Next base: position 7,921,447 of record NC_092509.1, read on the forward strand.
ACTAGTTTAGCCCTATCTCTAACCCTAACACTAACCCTAGCCCTAAGACTCACTCTAACACTTGCCCTATACCTACCCCTAGTTCTAAACCTATCCTTTAAAATAACCCTATCCCTAGCCCTCACCTATGCCCTATCCTTAGTCCCTGCCCTAACCCTAGATCTAACCCTAACTCCAAATCGAATGCTAACCCTAAGTCTAAGATTAACACATACACTATCCCTAAACCTAACTCTAGGACTAAACCAAAACCAAGCAATAGCCCTAACCCTAAACATTACCTAATACCAAACCCTAACAATAAACCTAGACCTATCCCTAGCCCTAATTCGAGTTCTAACACTAACTTTAAAACTAACACTGACCCTGACTCATATCAGGGTCAACCTACCTCTAAACACCGCCCTCACCTTAAACCAAATGCTATTAATAACCCTAACAATAATTCGAGTCTTATCGCTAACCCTAAATCAAACCCTGACCTGACTCTTATCCTAACACAAACCACAGCTATAAATGTCACCCTAAACTTAACCCTAACCCTAACACTAAACCTAACCATAACACTAAAACTAACCTAATTTTAATGTTAGTTCTTACATTTGTCATGGCCCTAATCCTATCCCTAACACTAACACAAACACTAGCCCTAAACCTAGATTTAACTGTAATTATAACCCTAACGATAGCCCTAAACCTAGCTCTAAACCAATCCCTTACCCTAAGCAAAACCCTAAAACTAAGGGTAATCTTAGACCTATCCCTAATCTTTAGGCTAACCAAAACCCTAACTCTATTAATAGCCCTAACCCTAGCTCTCATTCTAGCTCTGACCCTATCCCAAATTCTAACCCTAACCCTCACCCTACCACTAATCCTAGGTCTAACTCTAACCCTAACTCTAACCCAAAATCTATGGTAATCTTATTCCTAGACCTAAATCTGAAGCAAACTCCCAGCCTAGACCTAACATTAGCTCAGAACCTAACGCTTACGCTAAACATAACCCTAAAAATAACTCTACTTCTAACCATCACCTTAACCCTTACTCAAGACCTAATCCTAACCATTACCCTAGCTACAACCTTAACTCTAACTGTATTCATTACCCTAAACATTACCCTTACTCTAATGTAACCCTAGGCCTAACCCTAACCCTATCACTATCCCCCAAACTGTCAATTACCCTAAACCTAACCTGATCTCTAAACCTAACCTTATCATTAACCTAATGCTAACCCTAATTCTAATTCGAGCCCTAACCCTAAACTCAAACCTAAACCAAAGCCCAACACTGACCCTGATATTAAAAATTCCCCTAGCTCTAAACATGACTATTACCGTATACCTAATCCTTACACTAGACTGAGCCATAAACCTAACCTTATAACTGTCCCTAACCATAACCCTAGACCTGACTTTAGCCTTAATCTTAGTCCTAATTTAGCCCTATCTCTAACCCTAAACATATCCCTAAGCCCAAAGTCTAACTCTAACTCTCACCCTAGCCCTAACTCTAGTTCTAAACCTATATTTTACTGGAAGCCTAATCCTAGCCTGAACCTTAGGTCTAACCCTAGCCCTATTCATATCCCTGGCAATAACCCTAGATCTAACCCTAATTCTAAATCTAACCCTAACAATAAGACTAAGCCTAAACCTAACCCTATCTCTAACCATAAGGCTAATCCTAAAACTAGCCCTAATCCTATCCCTAGCTCTAAAACAAAACTGAATCATAGACCTAACCCTAATCTTGCACATATATCAAGCCCTAATCCTACACCTAGCCTTAACCCTAGCAATAATTTGAGTCTTAAGCCGAACCCTAAAACTAAAACTCACCCTGACTCTGACCTTAACACTAAACCTAGGTCTAAACATCACCCTACCCTAAACCTAAACCTAACACTAATCCTAATTCCAACCCCTAATAAAAAATTAGCCTTAATCATAACCCTGGTACTTACATTAGCCATAACCCTAACCATACCCTAACTTAACCCAAATCCTAGACCTATTCTGAGCCTTAACACTAGCTTTAATCCTAAACCTAACTCTAACCATATCACTAATTGTAACCATAACCCTAAGCATAAACCTAAGCCTTGCCTTATCCCTAATCTTAACTCTAAACTTAAACCTCTCCTTAGACCTAACCCTAGCTCAAAGCCTAACACTTACACTAAACGTAAACCTAGCCCTATCCTAAATCTGAATCCTAAACCTAGCCCTAATCCTAACCTTAACCCTAGCAAAATTTTAGCTCTAACCATATCCATTACACTAACTGTAACCTTACCCCTAAGTTTAACCCTATTCCTAACACTAAACCTAACTCTAACCATAATCTTGAACTCAAAAGTTAACCTAAACCTAACCCTCACAGTAGCCCTAAACCTAGCTCAAAACCTAAAACTTACACTAGCCCTGATCCAAGCCCTAAACATAGATTTAACCCTAAATCTAACCCTAAACATAGCCCTAAACCTAGATCTAAAGCAATCCCTTACCCCTAATCAAAACCCAAAACTGAGCCATAGACCTAACCCTAATCCTTAAGAGAAACCAAGCCCTAATCCTACACCTTGCCCTAACCCTAACAAGAATTTGAGTCTTATGCTGAACCCTAAAACTAACCATCACACTGACTCTGACCTTAACACTAACCCTAGGTCTAAACATCACCCTAACCATGAACCTAACACTAGACCTAGTCCTAACCCCTAACACTAAAATTAGCCCTAATCATAACCCTAGTACTTACATTAGCTGTAACCCTAACCGTAGACCTAACTTAACCCAAATCCTAGCCCTATTCCAAGCCCTAACACTATGGTTAGACCTATGGTTTGGGCTAGCATTAGGCTTCCATTAAAGTATAGGGTTACAACTAGAGTTAGGGCTAAGGTGAGAGTTACAGTTAGGCTTGGGCTAGGGTTAGGGTTAGGGTTAGGGGTAGGGGTAGGGATAAATTAGGTCTAAGATTAGAGCTATGGCTAGTGTTAGGGTTAGGGTTAGGGTTAGGGTTAGGCTTATAATTAAGGTTATGTTTAGGGCTTGGATAAGGAATAGGATTTGTGCTAGGTTTAGGGCTAGGATAGTAGCTAGGGCTAAGTCAGGTAAACCCTAAACCTAACTCTAACTCTATCAGTAATTGTTACCATAACACTAGCTGTGACAATAGCTCTAAACCTATCCATTATCCTAACCATAACCCAAACCCTAATGATAATCCCAGGCCTAAACCTAACCCTATCCTTAATCTTCTCCCTATCCATTACCCTAAATATAACCTGAATCCTAAACCTAACCCTATCATTATGCTGATCCTAACCTTAATGCTTATTTGAGTCCTAAATTTAAACCTTAACCTATCCAAAACACTAAACATGACCATGACCCTAATAATATCCTTAGCTCTAAACCTGACCATAACTCTAAACCTAATGCTTACACAAGGTGTAGCCATAAACCTAACCTTAAATTATCTTTACACCGTAAACCTAGACCTGAAATTAGTTTAAACCATAATTCTAGCCCTAAACCTAGCCGTAATCCTAACCCGAACCATAACCCGAGCCCTAACCCTAATTCTAACCCTCACCCTAGCCCTAAACCTACCTATAACCCATCCCTTACCATAAGCCTAACCATAACCATAACCCTAACCCTAACCCTAATACTCACATTAAGCCTAGTGTTAATCCTAGCCCTAATTTAATCATATCCTTCCCTCACCCTAGCCCTAAGACTAACTATAACTCTTGCCCTAGCCCTAGCCCTAGTTCTATCTTTAGCCCTATCCTAACTCTAGATCTAAACCTAACTCTAAATCTAAACCTAACTCTACATTTAAGTATAATCAAAAGCCAAACCAAACCCTAACACTACCCCTAACTATAATGCTAATCCTAAATCTTGTCTTAGCCCTGGCCCTAGCCATAAAACAATACCAAGCCATATCCCTAACCCTAACCCTTAACCCAACCAAACCCAAACCTTACACCTAGACCTAACCCAAACTCTAAAAATTACTCTGACCCTGATGGTGACCCTAACACTAATCCTAGCTCTACTCCTCAACCTAACTTATATTAACACTAACACTAGACCTAGCCTTAACTGTAACCCTAAAACTAGCCTTAATTTTAACCCTAGTTCATAAATTAATCGTTATTATAACCCTAGCCCTAACCATAACACAATTTTTTTTTATTGGTTGTTCAAAACATTACAAAACTCTTGACATATCATACTTCATACATTAGATTCAAGTGGGTTATGAACTCCCATTTACAAATTCTAACCCAAATTCTAGTCCTAACCCTAGTTTAAACCCTAATCTTAACCCTAAAACTAGCCCTAACCATAGCTCTATCCCTATCCCTTTCCCTAAGCCAAACCCTAAACCAAATGCTAACCCTAGTCCAAACCCTAATCCTTAGCCTAACTTAAACACTAACAGTATTACTAGTCCTAACCCTAGCCCTCATTCTAGTTCTAACCCTAACCCTGACCCTCATATGACACTACAAGTAACCCTAGATCTAAACCTGACCCTAAACCTAAACCAAAACCTAACACTAGACCTACCAGTAACTCTATATTTATACCTAAGCCTAACACTAGACCTAGACCCAAAGCTAATCCTAAATATAGCTATAAATCTAGCCCTAGACCTAAACAAAATCCTAGCATTAGCGATAACAATACACCTTAAACTAATCAAACACTTACACTATCCCTAGACCTAACCCTAGTCCTAATTCTGGCTCTAATCCTAAACCTAAACCTATCCCCAAAACTGATCCTGATCATAAAATTTAAACCTGACAATAACTTTAGTGTCAGGTTTAAACCTGACACTAACCAAAAACCTAGACCTAAAACTCTACCTAGCCATAACCCTAAACCTAAAACTAGCCCTAAACATAACACTAGCTGTTACATTATGCATACTCATAACCCTAGCCCCTAAACATAACACAAAACCTAGAGCTAATACTAGGCCTAAACTTAGCTCTAAGCATAAACCTAAGCCTAGCCCTAACCTGAAACCTAACTCTAACCCTAACCCTATCCTTAGACCTAACCTTAGCTCAAAGACTAACCCTTACCCTAAAAATAACCCTACACCTATCCTAAATCGTAATCCTAACCCTAGCCCTAATCCTAACCTTAACCCTAGCCCGAACTTTAGCTTTAAGTTTATCCATTACCCTAACCCTAACCCTAAACCTAACCCTAATTATAACCCTACCTCTAACACTAAACCTAACTCTAACCATAATCTTGAACTCAGAAGTAAACCTAAATCGAACCCTCCCACTAGACCTAACCCTAGCTCAAACACTAACCCTTATCTTAACATAACCATAACCTTAACCCTAAACTAACAATTACCCTAACCCTAGCACTTACCATAAACCAAACCCTAGCCGCATCCCTAAACCTAATCCTAAACCTAGACTTAATCCAAAACCTAGCTCTTATCCTAACCTTTAATCTAGTGTTAATCATAACTCTAATGAAACCCTAGACTTAACCCTAATTCTAACATTCGCCCTAGACCAAAACCTAGCTCTAACCCCATTATTTACACTAAATCAAACCCTAAGCACAAAACAAACACTATGCCTAAACATAAACATATACCTAGCCTTATTCCTAGCCCTAATTATGCCATATACCTAACCAAACCCTAAACCTACCCCTAAGACTAAATCTCACTCTCACCCTACCTAGCCCTGTCCCTAGTTCTAACCCTATTTTTATCATAACCCTAAACCTAGCTATAAACCTAGAACTAATGCTACCCATATTCTTAGCCCAAGACCGAACCCTAGATCTAATCCTAACTCTAAATCTAATTCTAAACCTAAGACTAGTGTTAGTGTTAGGTTTTGGAATAAATTTATTTCTAGTGCTAGTCTTTATGTTTAGAGTTAGATTTAGAGTTAGGATTACTATACTAGTCCTAAACATAATGCTAATCTTAAAACTAGCCCTGACTATAGCCCTAGCCATAAAAAAAAAAAAAATGAACCATAGCTCTAACTTTAAAGCTTTACATAAACCAAAAACCTAACTCTACACCTAGCCCTAAACATAGCCCTAATTCGAGTCCAAACCCTAACCCTAAAACTACCCCTGACCTTAAATTTGACCCTAATACTAACCCTAGATCTAAACATCAATCTAATGTTAAACTTAACCCCAACACTAGACCTAGTCATAACTACAATCTTACAACTAGCCCAAGTCATAACTCTACTGCAAATATTGGGTGTAACTATAAACCTAACCATAACTCTAACCAAAATTTAGCCCTAATCTGAAATCTAACCCTAACTTTAACAATAAACCTAATCCTAACATTAGCCTTAACCCTACCCTAAATGTAGCCCTAACCCTAGGTCTAACCCTATCCCTTACCCTTAGCCAATCCTAACTCTAATGCTAACCCTAGTCCTAATGCCAATCCTATTACTAGTTATAAATCTAGCCCTCATTCTAGCTCTAACCATAACTCAAACCTGACACTTATTCTGACCCTAATGGTAAATGTAGGTCTAAAACTGACCCTAACCCTATGTTGAACCCTAACACTAGCACTAGTAATAAACCTATTCCTAAACCTAACAATAACACTAGCTCTAGATCTAAACCTAATCCTAAATCTAGTAATATCTCAAGCCCTAGACATAAACAAATACCTAGCCCTAGCCCTACAAATAAACCTTAACCTAACCCAAGCACTAACCCTACTCCTAAACCTAACAGTAGTGATAATTCTGGCTTTAACCCTAAATGTAACACTAACCTGAACAATGACCCTGACCCTATCACTAACTTTAGCTCTAAACATCATGCTAACACTAACCTTAACCCTAACACTTGACCTAGGATAACACTAACCCCAAAACTGGCCCTAATCATAACCCCAGTTCATACATTAGCTGTAGCCCTAACACTGGCCCTAACCTAACCCAAAACCTGGCCCTAATCAGAGCTGTAACCCTAGCTTTAACCCGAACACTAACCATAGCCATAAGCCAGTCCCTTACACTTCCCTAACCCTAGCTCTTTTCCTATTTGTTACCTTAAGCTAAACCATAAACCTAATGCTAACCCTAGTCCTAACCCTAATCCATAGCCTAACCTGAATACTAACTTTATTACTAGTCCTAACCCTAACCCTCATTCTAGCTCTAACCATAACTCAAACCCTAATCCTAACCCCGAAATATACTGACCCTAACACAAACCGTTGTTCTAAACCTGACCCTATCCCAAACCCGAACCCTAACATTAGCCCTACTGGTAATCCTATACTTAAACCTAAACCTAACACTAGTTCTATAACTAAACCTAATCCTAAATCTAGCCATAACTCTAACCCTAGACCTGAACAACAACCTTGCCCTAGCCCTAACAATCACCCTTAACATAACCCAAACCCTAATTCTTGACATAACCCTAGTCCTAATTCCGGCACTAACACCAACACTCACTCTAACCTGAACACTGACACTGACCCTAACATAAACCTAGCTTCAAAGATCACCCTAACTCAAAACCTAATCCTAACACTACACTAGCCATAACCATAAACCTAAAACTAGTCCTATTCATAATCCTAGTTCTTAATTACCCATGGCCCTAAACCTAAGCCTAAAACAACATAAAACCTAGCCCTAATTCTAGGATTAAACCTAGCCCTAAGTGTACCCCAAAACTAACCATAGCCCTATCCCTAACCATAACCTTCCCCTTAGACCTAATCCTAGCTCAAAGCCTAACCTTTAACCTAAACATAACCCTAGCCCTATCCCAAACCCTAACCTAACACTATCACTAATCCTAACCGTAACCAAAGCCCTAAACATATATTTAATTCTAAACACTACCCTAACCCTAGCCTAATCTTAACCATAACCCTATCCCTAACCCTAGCTCTAATCCTATCCATTATCCTAAACATAATCCTAACACTAATTCTAACCCTAGGCTTAACCCTAACACTATAACAATCTCTAAACCTATCCATTACCCTAAAACTAACCTGTACCCTGATCCTAAGCCTATTCATTACCCTAACCCTAACTCTAACCCTAATGCTAATTAAAGCCCTAACCTAAACCTTAACCTAAACTGAACTGTAAGCAATACCCTGACCTTAATAAGACATCTAGCTCTAAACTTGACCCGTAACCTAAATCTAACCCTTAAACTAGACCTATTCATAAACATAACCCTAAATCTATTCCTAACTGTAACACTAGACTTAACCCTAGACATTTACCCTAACATAAACCCTAGCTCTAAATCTTAGCCTAACTGTAAAACTTACCCTAACACTAGACAAACCCTAAATCTACTCATAACCATAACCCTAACTCTTACATTACACATACACCTAACACTAGCCCTAAATCTGACACAAAACTTAGCCCTAATCCTAGACCTAAACCTAGACTTAAGCATAACCCTAACCCTATCCCTAGCACTAAACTTAACCCTAACACTGGCCCTGGCCCTAACTCTACTCAAACTCTAATCCTTACCCTAAACATAACAACAGCCTTTACACTCAATCTAAACCTAAACCTAGCCCTAATCCTAACTGTAACCCTGGCACAAATACTAGCACAAACTATCTCCATTACTTTAAACATAAACCTAACCCTAATGAAAAGCCAAGCCATAACCCCTAACCCTAACCCTAACCCTAACCATAGCCGTGACTCTAACTCTTAACCTCATCCTAGCCGTAACTCTAGCTAAAACCCTAACACTTTTTTCTAAACCTAACACTAACACTAACCCTAGGCCTATATCTAAACCTAGCCAAAATCCTAACATTAACACAAGCCCTAACACTAGCACTAAACCTATCTTTTAACCTAAGCACAAACCTTACTCAAATGCTAACCCTAGGCCTAACCTAATCCTATCACTAACACTAACCCTATCTATTAATCTAAACCTAAACAGAACCCTAAACCTAATGCTAATTTGAGCCCTAACTGTAACCCTTATCTTAAACAAAACCCTAAACCGGACTCTGACCATAATAATACACCTAGCTCTAAACCTGACCTTTACCTTAAACCTAACTTTCCACTAGACCTAGCCATAAACCTAAAGTTAACACTATTCCTAAACATAACCCTAGACCTGACATTAGCCCTAGCTCTAATCCTAGCTCTAACCCTAACACAAACCCTAGCCCTCATCCTAGCCCTTAACCTAGCCTTAATCCTAATCTGAAAACTTACCCTATTCCTATACCTAATTTTAACCTTCGCCCCGGCCCTGAACCTAGCCATAATCTCAATCCTTCCCCCTAAAACTAACCATAACCCTAACACTAACCCTATTTCTAGCCATAACCATAGGCCTAACCCTAACACTAAACAAGTGCTAATCTAGCCCTAATTTAGCCCTGACCTTAAGGAAATCCCTAATTCTAGCCCTAGAATAACTGTAAATCTCAAACTAGCCTTATTTCTATTTCTAAACCTGTCCATTACTGTAAACTTAACACTAGCCCTAACGTTAGCCCTAACTCTAGATTTAACCATAATTCTAAATTATAGTAATAAACTCTAAATCTAACACTAACCTCAACCTCACCCTACCACTAGCTGAACACTATTCCTAATCATAAAACTAACCCAAACCCTAGCCCTAGACCTTAAAAAAAAAAAAAAAAAAAAAACTGAGCCATTACCCTAACCCTAAAACCTAACCTAAACCAAACCCTAACCCTACAACTAGCCATAACCAGAGCTCAAATTCGAGTCCTAGGACTATAAAACTAACTCTTACCCTGACTCATATGAAAAAACTAACCCTAGCTCTATATATCACCCTAAACAAAAAGCAAATGCTAACACCATACCTAGCCCAAACCCTAAACCTAAAACTAATCCTAATAATAACCCTAATTTTTATATTAGCTATTTTCCTAACCCTAGCCATAACCTCAAAACAAAAATAGCCCCAATCTGAGCTCTAAAACTAGATTTATCCCTAACCCTAACCCTAAACCTAGTCTTAAACCAAACCCTAACCGTAGCTCTAAGCCTAGATATAACCCTATTCCTTATCCCAAGTCAAACCCTATCCATAATGCTAACGCTAGATGTAATCATAATCCTTAGCCTAATTCAAACACTAACCTTATTACTAGTCCAAAACCTAGCCCTCATTCTAGCTCTAAACCTTACCCAAAACCTAACTCTAACCTTCACCCTTATTTTGACCATAACACTAATTATAGGAATAAAACTGACCCTAACCCTAAACTGAACCCTGAAACTAGCCTTACCAGTTACCTAACCTTAACACTATCCCTAGACCTAAATCTACTCCTAAATCTAGCAATAACTCTATCCCTAGACCTAAACAAAAACTTAGTCCTACCCCTAACAGTAACCCTTAACCTAAACCAAACAATAACACTACCCCCATAACTAACCCTACTCCTGGTTCTTGCTTTCACCCTAACTATAATCTAAACACTGACCCTGATACTAACACTAAACCTAGCTCTAAATATGACTCTAAACCAAAATCTAAACCTAACACTAGAACTAGCCATAACCAAAACCCTAAAACTAGCCCTAATTAGAACCCTTAATCTTACATTACCCATAGCACTAACCCTAGACCTAAACCTAACACAAAACCTAGCCCTAATCCAAGGCCTAAACCTACCATAAGCACAACCCTAACCCTAAACCTAGCCCTAACCCTAAGACTAACCCTCACCTTACATCTAATCATAGCTCAAAGCCTAATCTTTTGCCTAAACATAACCCTGGTCTTATCCCTAACAATTACCCTAACCATAGCCCTAACCCTAACCCTATCACCAACCCTAACCTATACATTACCCTTATGATAACCCTATTCCTAATGCTAAACCTAGGCCTAATCCTTACGCTATCGCAAACCCTAAATCTCTCCATTACCCTAAACCTACCCTGAAACCTAAACCTAACCCAATCAATTACCATAATCCTAACTCTAACCCTAATGCTCATTTGAACCCTATCCCTAAATCTTAACCTAATACAAATCGCAACCCTGACCCTGAACCTAAAATTACTCCTAGCTTTAAAACTGACCATTACCTAAACTTAACACTTATACTACACTAAAAAATAGACCTAATCCTAAATCTACTCCTAATTGTAACACTAGACCTGACATTATTCCCAGCCCTAATTCTAGACCTAACCCTACAACAAATCCTACCTATAACCCAACCCTTACCATAAGCCTAACCATAACCCTAAACCTAACCCTAACTCCTACGCTAACCCTAGGCCTAATACTCACATTAAGCCTAGCGTTAATCCTAGCCCTAATTTAATCCTATCCTTCCCTCACCCTAGCCCTAAGACTAACTATAACTCTTGCCCTAGCCCTAGCCCCTAGTTCTATCTTTAGCCCTATCCTAACTCTAGATCTAAACCTAACTCTAAATCTAAACCTAACTCTACATTTAAGTATAAACAAAAGCCAAACCAAACCCTAATACTACCCCTAACTATAATGCTAATCCTAAATCTTGTCTTAGCCCTGGCCCTAGCCATAAAACAATACCAAGCCATATCCCTAACCCTAACCCTTAACCCAACCAAACCCAAACCTTACACCTAGACCTAACCCAAACTCTAAAATTTACTCTGACCCTGATGGTGACCCTAACACTAATCCTAGCTCTACTCCTCACCTAACTTAAATTAACACTAACACTAGACCTAGCCTAAACTGTAACCCTAAAACTAGCCTTAATTGTAACCCTAGTAATCCTAAATCTACTCCCAATTGTAACACTAGACCTGACATTATTCCCAGCCCTAATTCTAGACCTAACCCTACAACAAATCCTAGCCCTCATCCTAGCCCTAATCATAGCCTTAATCATAATCTTAAACGTAACCCTAGCCCTAATCCTAATTCTAACCCTCACTTTACCTCTAAACCTAACCATAACACATCCCTTACCCTAAACTTAACCCTACATCTAGCCCTAATGCTAGGCCTAACCTGAACACTAACCCTAGGTCCAATCATTGCCCTGATTTAGCTCTATCCCTAAAACTAACCATAAAACTAGCCCTAAGACTAACTCTAACTCTCACCCTAGCCTTATCCCTAGTTCTGTCCCTATCATTTACCAAAGCCTAAACCTAGCCCTAACCCTTGCCTTATCCTTAGACCTAGCCCTAATCCTAGATCTAACTCTAACTCCAAGTCTTAACCTAACCCTAAGCCTACGCCTAAAGCAAAACCTAGCCCTAATCCTAAAGCTAATCATATAACTTAGGACAAAAAAAAAAAAAAAAAAAAAAAAAAAAAAAAAAAAAAACTTGAGCAATACGGGCTGAAGATGTGGCTCAAGTCGTAGCACATTTGTCTGGCATGCGCGGCGTGCTGGGTTCAATCCTCAGCAACAATAAAACTATAATTAAAAATAAAAGATGTAGTGTCCACCAAAATTAAAAAAAATATATATTAAAAAATTCTCTCTCTCTCTCTCTCTCTCTCTCTCTCTCTCTCTCTCTCTCCCTCTCTAAAAAATGAGCAATACTCCTAAACTTGAACCTTAACCTAAACCAAACACTAAGACAACATTAAGACCTAACCCTTGCCCTAATTTGAGTTCTAACCATAACCTTGAACTAACCCTGACCCCAAATCATATCCTAACACTCACCCTAGGTCTAAACACCACCCTAACTTAAACCAAACCCTAACAGTAACCCTAGCTTGAATTCAAGTCATAACCCTAACCTTAAAACTAACCCTGACTCTGACTCATATCCTAACAGGCACCCTAGCTCTAAAGACAACCCTCACCTTAAATTGAACCCTAAAAGTAATTCTAGCCCTTATTTGAATCTTAAACATAACCCTAAATCTAAAACTGTCTCTGAATTATATCCGAATGCTAACCTAGCTATAAATATCACATTAACATTAAACCTAACGCAAACATTAAACCTACCTCTACCCCTAACACTAATTGTAACCCTACTTCTTATATTATCCATTGCCATAAAAGTAGCCCTAACCCTAACACAAAAATTAGCCCTAATCTGAGCCCTAAACCTAGATTTAACCCTAACCCTAATTCTAAACCTAACCGTAGCTCTAAGCCTATCCCTTACCCAAAGGAAAACTTTAACCCTAATGGTAACCCTAGGCCTATCCCTAATCCTTAAGCTAACCAAAGCCCTAACACTATTAATAGTCATAACCCTACCCTCACTCTATCTCTAAAACTATTCGAAATCCTAACGTTAACCTTACCTTTATTTTGACCCTATCACTAATCCTAGGTCTAAATCTGGCCCTAACCCTAGACCAAAGTGTAACACTAGACATAGACCTAAACCACATCCTAAACCTAGCTTTAACTCTAGCCCTAGACCGAAACAAAAAAAAAAAAAAAAAAACTATCTCTAGCCATTAAATTAATCATAAACCTAACACAAACACTAACCCTACCCCTAGAACTAAACCTAGTTCTAATTCTGGCTGTAACACTAACTTTAACTCTAATCCAATCACTGACCCTGCCATTAAGAATAACCTATGTCTAAACTAGATCCTCACCAAAAACCTAAAACCTAACACTAGATCTAACCATAATCCTAACACTAAAACTAGCCCTAATCATAACCCTAGCTCTTACATTACTCACAGACCCTAGGTTAAACCTAACACAAAACCTAGAGCTAATCCTAGGCCTAAGCATAACCATAACCCTAACCCTAACCTAACACTTATTTAGTCCTAACCCTAGCTCAAATCCTAACCCTTATCCTAAACATAAACCTACACTTATCCCTAAATATACCCCTAACACTAGCCCTAATCCTAAACTTGACCCTAGCCCAAAACCAAGCTCTAAACCGACCCATATTCCTAAAACTAACCCTAAAACTATTGGTAACCCTAGGCCTAACCCTAACCCTAAACCTAACCAGAAAACTAACACTAGACCTCACCCTAAACCACACACTCGCCAAAGACCTAACTCTAGCTCAAACCCTAATACTTACCATAAACCTAAACATAACCATAGCCCTAACCCTAAACCAAAACCTCAATTAACACAAACCATAACCTATGCCTACATCTAACCATATCAATTACTCTAATGCTAAACATACCCCTAATGATGATGCTAGCCCTAATCCAATTCTAACTCTAACCACACTCTAATCTTATCCCTAGTCCTAAATCTAATCCTAAAACTTGCCCTAGCCTTATCCCTAGCTCAAAACCTAACCCTTATGCTAAACATAACCCTAAAACTAAACCTAGTTCTAACCCTAACCCTAACCCTAACTGAAGACTTATTAATGACCATAACCCTAGACCTAACCTTAACTATAACCCTATCCATTATACTAACCATTACCCTTACAGTAATGCTAATCCTAGGCCTAACAAAAACCCTGTCACTAAACATAACCCTATCAATTACCAAAAACCTAACCTGAACCCTAAACAAAACCTATCATTACCCAAATCCGGAGCCTAATGCTTATTTGAGCCCTAACCCTAAACCCTATACTCATCCAAAGTCTAACTTGATCCTCACCCTAATAATTCCCTTAGCTCTAAATCTGCAACTTAAGCCTAAACCTAACCATTAAACTAGACCTACGCATTAACCTAATCTTAAACTGTCCTTTCCTCAACTGTAACCCCTCACCTGACATTAGCCCTAGCCTTAATCCTAGCCCTAACCCTAACAAAAACCCCAGCCTTTATCTTAGCCCTAAACATAGATTAATCCTAACCCTAACCCTAACCCTAGCCCTAACCCCAATACTAACCCTAGCCCTAATCTTAGCCCTAGTGTCACCTTATCTTTAAACCTAACCATAATCCTAGGCCTAAGAATAAATCTAACTCTCACACTAGCCCTATCACTAGTTCTAACCCTATCCCTTAACGTAAACCTAACCCTAGACCTAAACTTAGACATAAACCTTTCCCTATCCATAGCCCAAACACTAACCTTAGATCATAATCTATCTCTAAATCTAACACTGACATGAACCCTAAGCCTAACCTTAACACTAGCAATAACCCTAAAACTAATCCTACAACTAGTCCTAATTCTAGCCCTAGCCCTAAAACAAAACCAAGACATAAACTTTATCCCTAACCCTTAAACTAAAGAAAACCCTAACCATACACCTACCACTAACCCTAGCCCTAATTCGAGTTTTAAGCTGAACCCTAAAACTAACCCTGACACTGACTCTGACATTAACACTAATCCTAGATCTAAACATCACACTAATCCTAACACTAACTCTAACACTAAACCTAGCCCTTATCTTAACCCTAAAATTAGCGCCAATTGTAACTCTTGTATTTACATTAGCCATGATCCTAACCCTAGCACTAACTTACCCCAAATCCTAGCCCTAATCCAAGCCCTAACCCGAGTTTTAACACTAACCCTATACCTAACCCTAACCCTAGCCCTAATCATAACCATAACCCTAGCCCTAACAGTATACATTACCATAAAAATATCTCTAACCCTAATGCTAAACCTAGGCCTAAACCTAACCCTATCACTAATCCTATCCCTATCCATTTCCTTAAAACTAACATGAACCCTAATTCTAAGACTATCATTACCCAAACTCTTACCCTAATGCTAATTCAATCCCTAACTTTAAGCCTTAACTCATTCCAAAACCTAACCTAGATCTTCACCTTAATAATACCCCTAGCCCTAAACCTGACCCTAGCACTAAACCTGATCTTAACCCTACACCTAAACCTTACACTAGATGTACCCATAATCCCAACCCTAAAACTATCTTTAAACATAATTCTAGACTTGAAATTAACCATACTCCTAATCCTAGCCCTAATTCTAAAACACACTAGCCCAACCTAGCCTTCATCATTACTCTAATCCTAACCCTTATTCTAAACATCACCCTACCTCTAAAACTAACCTATCTTACCCTAAACTAAATACTAAATCTAATCCTAATTCTATACTTAAACTGAACACTAACCATAGTCCTAATCCTAGCCCTAATTTAGCCCTATCCCTAAGCCTAAGCTTAACCTTAGCCTTAAGACTAACAATAATTCTCACTCTAGCCCTATCACTAGTTCTAATCCTAGTCCTTACCATAAACTTAACCCTAGCCCTAACCCCTGTCCAAGGCTCAGACCTATCCCTAATCCTAAGCCTAAGACTCACACTAACACTAAACCTAATCCTAATGCTAATCATAAAACTAGCCCTAACCGTACCACTAGCAGTAAAACAAAACCGAGCAATAGCCCTAACCAAAAACCTAACTTCAAACAAACCGTAACACTTCACCTAGACCTAACCATAACCTTGATTCGAGTCCTAACCCTAACCTTAAAATGATACCTGACACTGACTCATATGCTAAACTCATCCTAGCTCAAAACACAATCCTAAACTTAAACTAAAACTTCACAGTAACCTTAGCCCTTATTTTAATCCTAACCCTATCCCTCACCCAGACTCATATCCTAAAATTTACCCTAGCTCTATATGTCACCCTAACCTTAAACTTAAACCTAAAACAAAAACAACCACTACACTTAACCCTAACCCTAAAACTAACCCTAATTTTAACCCTAGTTCTTATATTAGCAATTGCCCTAACCCTAGTCTTAACTCTAACACAAAACTAGACCTAATCCAAAACCTAACTCTAACTTTAACCCTAAAACTACCCTAACTGTAGCCCTAACCGTACCTCTAACTCTCTCCCTTACCCTAAGTGAAACCCTAAACATACTGATAAACCTAGACCTATCCCTAATCCTTAGTCTAACCAAAATACAAACCCTATTAATACTCTTGACCCTAGCCCTCGTTCTAGTACTAATCTTATCCAAAACTCTTATGCTAACCCTAAACCTTATTCTGACCATAACAAAAACCCTAGGTCTAAAACTGACCCTCAACTTAGAGCAAACCCTAACACTGGACATTCCGCTAACTTAAACCTAAACCTAGCCCTAACCCTAGACGTAAGATTAACTCTAACTGTCACACTATCCCTATCCCTAGTTCTAAGCCTATCCATTACCATAACCCTGACCCTAGCCCTAACGCTAGCCATATTCTTAGTCCTAGCCTTAGCCCCAGATCTAACCCTAACTTGAAATCTAACCCTAACCCTAAGCCTAAGCCTAAAACTAAAACTACCCCTAACCCTAATTCTAATCATAAAACTAGCCCTAACCCTAAATCTAGCAGTAAAAGAAAACGAGAAATAGCCCTAACAATAAACCTTAACTTAAACCAAACCCTAACACAACACCTAGACCTAACATAGCCTTAATTAGAATACTAACCCTAACCTTAAATCTAACCCTGAACCTGACTAATATCCTAACACTCACCCTAGCTCTAAACACCCTCCTAACCTTCAACTAAAACCAGTAAACCTATTGTTAATTTGAGTCCTAACCCTAACCCTGACGCTGACTCATATCCTAACACTAACCCTAGCTCTAAATATCATCCTAAGCATAAACTTATCCACAACACTAAACCTACCCTTAACCTGAAAGCTAAAACTAAACCTTATTGTAACCCTAGTTCTTACATTAATCATTGCCCTATCATTATCCCTAACTCTAACCCCAAAACTAGCCCTAATCTGAGCCCTAAACCTAGATTTATCCCTAACCCTAACTCTAGCCCTAACCCTAGCTCTAAGGTTATCCCTTAACCTATGAATAACCCTACCACTAATGGTAGCCCTAGACCTATGCCTAATCCTTAGGCTAACCAAAATCCTAACCTTATTAATAGTCCTGACCTTAGCCCTCATTCTAGCTCTAATCCTATCCCAAACCCGAACACTACTCCTGACCCTTAAACTGACCCTAACACAAACCCTAGTTCTAAACCTGACCTTAAAACTAGACTAAAACCTAACACTAGCCCTGGACCTAAACCTAATCCTAAATCTAGCCTTATCTCTAGCCCTAGACCTAAACAAAAACCTTGTCCTAGGCCTAACAATAACCCTTATCCAAATACAAATACTAACCCTACCCCTAGACTTAAACCTATGCCTAATGCTGGCTGTAACCCTAACTTGAACTCTAACCCAAACACTGACTCTGCCTTTAAGAGTAAACCTACTTCTAAACCTGATCCTAACTGAAAACCTAAACCTAACACAAGATCGTGGAATAACACTAACCCTAAAACTAACCCTAATCATAATCCTAGCTCTTACATTACCGTCATCTTTAACCCTAGGCCTAAACCTAACACAAAACCTAGAGCTAATCCTAGGCCTTAACATAGCCCTAAGCAAAACACTAACACTAACCCTAGCCCTAACTCAAACCTAACCATCACTTTAGTCCTAACCCTAGCTCAAAACTTAACCCTTACTATAAACATAAACCTAGAACTATCCCTAAATCTAACACTAAACATAGTCCTAATACAAACTTTAACACAAGACCTAAACCGAGCTCTAAATGTACGCATTACCCTAAACCTGATTGTAAACCTAGCGTTAACCCTAACCATAATCCTAACCCTAAACAGAAATCTAACCCTTGACCTAACCCTAAACTATTATTCGCTACAGCCCTAACCATAAAACAAACCCTAACCCTTAACATAAACCTAAATATAACCATACACCTAACCCTAACCCTAAACTTAAATCTAGCCTTGTCCCTAACCTTAAAACTATATCTATGTTTATTATCCTTACAATAATCCTAAACTTAATTATAACCATTCTCATAACCCTAACCCTAACCCTAAACCTACTGTAATCATATGCATAAACATAACCCTGAACCTAACACTTGCTCTAAAAGTAATCATAGCTCATAACCTAACACTTACATTAAACATAACACTAACCCTAACCCAAGTTCTAACCCATAACTTAACACTAACTCAAGACCTAATCCTAACCATAAATCTAACTATATACTTATATCTAACTGTATTCATTACACTAATCATAACCCATATCCTAATGCTACTGCTAGGCCTAAACCTATCTCAAGACATAATCCTAAACATAACCCTAGCCTTAACCTTAACTCTAACCCTAAACATAACCCTTTCCCTAATGCTAACCCTAGGCCTAAACCTAAACCTATCACTAACCCCAACCCGATCAATTACCCTAAACCTAATCTGAACCCTGAATCTAACCCAATCATTACCCAAACCGTAACTCTAATGCTAATTTGAGCCCTATACCTAAACTCAAACCTAAAAGAAACCGTAACTGTGACTCTAACTCTAATAATTCCCCTAGCTATAACCAAACCCTTATCCTAAACCTAATCATTACATTAGACTTAGCCAAAACTTAACCCTAAAACTATCAATAACCAAAATCCTAGACCTGACATTAGCCCTAGATATAATCCTAGCCCAAACCATAATACAAACCCTAGCACATATTAGCATTAAACATAGCCTTAATCATAACCCTAACCTTAAAACTAGGACAAACTTAAAACCAACCCTATCCCTAATCTTAGACCTAACTTAGCCCTATCCCTAATCCTAACCCTAACCCTGGCCCTAAAACTAAGTCTAACTCTCTCCCTAGCCCTAAAACTAGTTCAAAACCTATCTCTTACTGGAACTCTAAACCTAGCCCTAACCCCAGGCCTAACCCTAGTCATTTCCTTAGCCCTAGCCCTGATATTAAATTTAAACTTAACTCTAAATTTAACCCTAATGCAAGCCTAAGCCTAAACCTAACACTAACTCTAACCCTAACACTAATGCTACTCCTAAAACCAGCCCTAACTCTAGCCCTAGCCCTAATACAAACCCGAGCCATAGCCCTAACCCTAACCCTTAACCTAAACCAAAACCTAACCATACACCTTGCCCTAACGTGACCTAGCTCTAATTCTAGTGTTAAGGAGAACTCTAAAACTCATGCTAACCCTGATTCTGACGCTAACATTAAACCTAGCTTTAAACATCACCCTAAACATAACCCTGAACATAAAACTATACCCAGCCCTAACCCTAACTCTAACCCTAAAATTGCCCTAATTGTAACCTAGTTCTTACATTAGCCATAACCCTAACCCTAGCCCTAACTTAACCCAAAACCTAGCCTAATCTGAGCCCTAAACCGAGCTTTACCCTAATCCTAACCGTAACTCTAAACCTAGCAGTAATAATAACCATAACCTTAGCTATTACCCTAGCTCGAACCCTATCTATTACCCTAATTATTATCCTAACCCAAATGCCAACCCTAGGCCTAAAACTTATCATATCCTTAATCCTAACCCTATCCATTACCCTAAACCTAACTTGAAACCTAAACCTAATTATATCATTTCCTAATCCTAAACACATGCTAATTTTAGCCCTACATTTCAACCTTAACCTATCCCAAACACTAACCATGACCCTGACCCAAACAATAACCTTAGCTCTAAAGCTGACCCTACCCCTAAACCTAACCTTTACATTGCATCTACCCTAAAACTAAACTATCTTTAACTGTAAAGCTGGACCTGAATTTAGCCCTAACCCTAATCCTAGCCCTAAACCTAGCCTTAATTCTAACCCGAATCATAACCTGAAGTTTAACCCTAATTCTAAATCTTGCCATAGCCCTAAACCTAGCTAAAACACCATCCCTTACCCTAAACCTAACCATTACCTTAAACCTAACCACAATCTTAAACCTTACCCTAAACCTTGCCCTAACCCTAGGCCTACCCTAACACTAAGCCTAGCACTAACCCTAATTTAGTCCTATCCTAACCCTAAACCTAGCCTTAAGCCTATCTCTAACTGTTGCCCTAGCCCTATCCCTAGTTCTATCCTTAGCCTTAGCCCAACCCTGGATCTAAACCGAACTCTAAATTTAAACCTAACTCTAAATTTAACCATAACCATAATCCTCAACCAAACCCGAACACTAGACCTAACATAATGCTAATTCTAAACTTGCCTTACCCCTAGCCCTAGCCTTAAAACAAAACCAAGCAATATTCATAACCCTAACCCTTAACCTAAACCAAACCATAAACCAACACCTAGCCCTAACACTAACTCTAAAAATAACCCTGACACTGACACTGATCCTAACACTAATCCTAGCTCTAAACATCACCCTAACCTTAAATTAACCCTAACACAAGACCTAGCCTTAACCCTAACCCTAAATCTATCCCTAATCATAACCTAAATTCATACATTAGTCATTTTCATAACCATAGCCCTAAACCTAACACAAATCCTACCACTAATTCTAGTCCTAACCCTAGCTGAGACCCTAATCTTATTCCTAACACTAGCCCTAACCCTAACCCTAACCCTAACGTAAGCCCTAACCATAGCTCTTACCCTATCCCTTACACTAAGCCAAAACCTATACCAAATGCTAACCCTAGTCCAAACCCTAATCCTTAGCCTAACTTAAACACTAACAGTATTACTAGTCCTAACCCTAGACCTCATTCTAGTTCTAACACTAACCCTGACCCTTATTCTGATCCTAACAGTAACCCTAGGTATAAACCTGACCCTAACCCTAAACCAAACCCTAATACTAGCCCTACCCATAAGCCTATACCTATACCAAATCCCAACATAGATCTAGCCCCAAAACTAATCCTAAATATAGCTATAATTCTAGCCCTAGTCCTAAACAAAATCCTAGCTCTAGCCCTAACAATAACCCTTAACCTAAATTAAACTCTTACCCTACCAATAGACCTAACACTAGTCCTAATTCTGGCTCTAACCCTAACCCTAATCCTATCTGGAACACTGAGCCTAACCCTAGCATTAACCTATCACTAAACCTGACCCTAATCCAAAACCTCGTCCTAAAACTAGACCTAGGCATAACCTTTCAACATAACAGTACCCCTAAATATAACCCTAGCCCTAACCCTATTTTAACCCTATTCTTAACCCTAACACTAGCCCTAACCCTAACCATATTCCTAACCCTAGCCCTAAACATAACACAAAACCTAGCATTAATCCTAGGCCTAAACTTAGACCTAAGTATAACCGTAAACCTAACTCTATCCCTAACACTAACTCTAACACTAAGCCTTGCCTTAGACCTAACCCTTCCTCAAAGCCAAACTCTTACCCTAAGCATTACACTAGCCCTATCCTAAACCATAACACTAACCATAGCTCTTATCCTAACCTTAATCCTAGCTCGAACTTTAGTTCTAACTCTGTCAAATACCATAACCCTAATCCTAACAGTAATTTTAAACCTATCCCTAACACTAAACTTAACCCTAACCCTAAACATAATTGTATCCCAAGACCTAACCAAAAACCTAAACATCACCATAGCCCTAACACTATCTGAAACATTAAGCCTTACAGTAAACCTAATCCTAAGACTAGCCCGAATCCATACCCTAACCCTAACTCTAACCCTAAATCTAACGTTATTCATTACACTAAACCTAACCCTAACTGTAATCAAATCTACTCATAACCCAAACCCTAAACAAAACCCTAATTATAAACATATCCCTAGACCTAAACGTAAACCTAAACCTCACCCTAGCCATTACCATAGCTCAAACACTAACAGTTACCCTAACCTAACCATATCATTAGCCTAAATCTAATACTTACTGTAAACCAAACCTAGCCCTATCCCAAAACCTCACTCTAATTTTAGATATAATCCAAACCATAAGTATCCGTAACCCTAGCTCTAAATCTATCCATTACACTAAACAAAACCCTAACCTAATTGTAACCTTAACCCTATTGCTAAACCTAACCCATCCATTACCCTAAACCTTAAGTGAAACCTAAACCTAACCCTATCCATTACCCTAACCCTAACCCTAAACATAACACAATTCAAGCCCTAAACCTAAACTTTGACCGAAACCAAATGGTAACCCTGTCCCTAAAATAATAATACCCCTAACTCTGAACCTGACCCTTACCCTAAACATGGCTCTGACATTAGACATAGCCATAACCTTACCCTAAATCTATCCTTAATCATAACCCTAGACTTGACATTAGAACTAGCCCCAGTTCTAGCCCTGAACCTAACAGAAAACCTAGACCTAAAACTAGCCTTAATCCTAACCTAAACACTAACCCTAGCGCTAATCCTATCAATAATTTAGCTTTAACCTTAACCCTAACCCTAAGCCTAGTCTTAAATCTAAATCTAACTCTCTTCCTACAGTTTCCCTAGTTCCAACCTTATCTCTTACCATAACAAAAACCCTAGTCCTAATCCTAACCCTGGATCTAACCCTAACTCTAAATCTAACCCTAACCCGAAGCCTAAACCTCACCTTAACAATAGCACTAACCCTAACACTAATTCAAAATCTAGTCCTAACCCTAGCCCTAGCCCCCCCCCCCAAAAAAAAAAAAAAAAAAAAAACATAGCTCTAACCCTAACCCATAGAAGTCAAGATGAAGTGAAACCTTAAAACGCAAACTGTTCCTGAAAGTGAACACTGAACTGAGAAGGCCCAACCTGGGAAAAATGGTAATGCTAGGTAAAAGATGAATTCTGACCAGTATCAAAGAAATTTGAACAAAACTAACTCTAACCCATACATTAGTTCTAACTCTAGCCCTAAACCTAATCCTAAAACTAAAACTTTCCTGTTTATAGAGCTTGATCATAAAAGTAAAAAACTTTGGGTGCCTAGTAGGGAAAGGTAACAGATGAATCCTGCCCAGTATCAAAAATTCTGACTAATAATTGAGGAAGGTGTTTCAGTACATGCCTATTTCCCTTGTTTTCTCCTAAAAGGCTCTTGGATAAATTGTTTTTTCATGCTTCGGCGTAAGGTGCTTTCACAAGGAACAAACAAGAGCATGCCCACAGCGAAGTGATTGAATGTGTGAAGTTTCATGCAGCTAGCACCAACCCTGTTTGATTTCCAGCTCCATTTCCGTTCACACCTATAGGCCATAATGTAGTGAAAACTAAAAATTCAAACTGTTCCTGACACTGAACCTTTGAACCTATTAGGCCCAAACTTGGGAAGCCTACTAAGGTTGGTCAAAGTTGAATCCTGTACATTATCAAAGTAATCTGACCAAAAAAAAAAAAAAAAAAAAAAAAAAATTGAAGCTCTTTCAGTACATGTGTATTTTAATTGTTCCTAAAGCACTCAGAGATAAATTTGTTTCCTTCTATTTCAGCTTAGGGATACTTCACAGGAAACAAACCAGAGAATGCTCACTAAGAACTGATTGAGTGTGTAAAGTTTTAAGCAGCTAGCACAAACCCTGTTTGATTTCCAGCTTCATTTCCATTCACCCGTATAGGGAAAAAAAAAAAGAAAGAAAGAGAGAATCATGAAAGTTGAAACTGTTACTGAGAGAAAACCTTGAAACTGTTACTGAGAGAAAACCCTTTTACATAGGAGGGCCAAATATTTGGGTATAGTAAAAATAGGAAAAAGGTGAATCCTGCCCAGTATCATAGATTTTTTTTTTTAAAAAACTAACTCTAAACCTAACACCAGGTCTAAACCTAGTCCTAACACTAAGTCTAACACTAAACCTAATCTGTTTAGAGAACATTTGATCATAGAAGTTTTGAAATTTGGGATTCTAGTGGGGCAAGCTTACAGATGAATCATGGTCAGTTTCAAAGAAATCTGACAAAATAATTGGGGAAGCTATTTCAGTACATGCATATTTCCCTGTTTTCTCCAAAAGTGTTCTCAGATAAATTTGTATTGCATGCTTCAGCTTATTTCTAATTTCACAAGGAAAAAACATGAGAATGCCCTGAGAACTGATTGAGTGTGTGAAGTTTCAAGCAGTTAGCACCAACCTTGTTTGATTTCCAGCTCCATGTTCATTTACCCATGTAGTTCAAAATGATGTGAATCCATAAAATACAAATTGTTCCTGTCAGCAAGAATCTTCCCAGTATCAGAATTTTGAACAAAACAAACTCTAACACTAGCTCTAAAGCTAGCCCTAGCCCTAGCCATAACACTAACACTTACCTGTTTAGAGAACCATTGATCCTAGAAGTGCCAACCTTGTGGAGCCTAGTGGAGTAAGCTAAAAGATGAATAGTGTGTATTATCAAAGAAATCTGATCAAATTTTTGGGAGACTTATTTCAGTACATACATGTTTCTCTGTTTTCTCCTTATGGGCTCCCAGATACAGTTTCTTTTGCATGTTTCATCTTTGGCCTACCTTCAAAAGAAAGAAACCAGAGAGTGCTCACTGAGAACTGATTGTGTGAAGTTTCAAGCATGTCCTGCAAACCCTGTTTGATTTCCAGCTATATTTTCATTCACTTCAATAAACCATAATGAAGGGAAACCTTAAAATACAAAATATTCCTGACAGCGAACCATTAAACCGACAAAGCCCAAACCTGTGGAGCATAGCCAAGTAAAAGATGAATCCTGCCCAGTATCATAGAGTTTTGAAGAAAACTAGGGCCACATGGGTGCTTTCAGTGCAAATGAAAGGCTCAGCTGTGCAGTTTCTCTGGGTGCAGACAGCAGTCTCAGCTGCACAGGTGCTCTCTGCACAGAGGAAGGCAGCACAGAACACAGAGGCTTTGCTTGTGGTTTATTAAAGCTAGGTTTAGGGCTAGGATGAGGGCTAATGTTTGTATTAGGGTTAGAGGTTAGGTTAGAACTAGAGTTATGGTTAGGAATATGCATTGAGTTAGGGTTAGAATTAGTGTTAGAACTAGAATTAGGATTAGTTATAGGATCATATTTAGTATAAAGGTTAGGTTTTGAGCTAGGGTTAGGGCTAGGTTTAGGGTTAGGTCTAGGGATAGGTTTATGGTACTTTTAGGGTTAGGGTTAGAGTTAGGGCTAGGGTTATCAATAACGTTAAAGTTAGGTTTAAGCTAACAGATAGGGTTAGGTTAGGTTTAAATTTTGGTTTAGAGTAAGAATTAGTGATAGGTTTAGAATTTGAGCTATGGTTATGTTTAGGTTTATGGTTAGGTTTATGGTTTGATCTAGAGTTAGGGCTATACTGATTGTTAATTTTAGGGTTATGTCTATGGTTAGTTTTCCAGTTAGGGTTAGGGTTAACATTATGGTTTGAGCCAGGTTTATCAATAATTTTAGGTTTAGGGTTACGGAAATGGGTAGGTTTAGAGCTAGGTTTAGGGCTAGGTTAAGTTTAGGCTTGGGCTCGGTTTAGGGTGAGAGTTAGGGATAGGTCTAGGTTTATGTTTAGGGTATGAGATAGGCTTTGAGCTATCTTAGGACTAAGGCGAAGGCTAGGGTTAGGTATAGGGCTAGTGTTAGGGTTAGAGTTATGCTTAGGGCTAGGTTTAGGCAAATATTATCTCTATGTTTAGTATTAGGTTTAGACCTAGGGATAGGGCTATGGGTAATGTAAGGTTTACGGTTATGATTAAGGCTATTTTTATGGCTGGGTCTAGAATTAGGTTTAGGTTTTGGTTAGTTTCAGGTTTAGAGGTAAGTTTAGTGTTAAAGGCAGGGTCAGTGTTTGGGTTAGAGTTAAAGTTAGGGTTAAAGCCAAAATTAGGACTAGTTTAATGTGTAGGGGTAGAGTTAGTGTTTTGGATAGGTAAAGGTTTTTGTTAGGGATAGGACTAGGATTTTGGTTAGTTCCAGAGCTAGAGTTAAGGCTAGATCTAGGATTAGGTTTAGGTCTAGAGCTAGTGGTAGGGTTAGGTTTAGGTGTTAGGTTACAAGTAGGGCTAGTGTTAGGGTTTGATTTAGGGTTATGGTCAGGTTTAGACCTAGGGTTTATGTTATGGTCAGAATAAGGGTCAGGGTTAGGGTAAGGGTTAGACCTTGGATTAGGGCAAGGTTTTGTGTTAGGTTTAGGGCTATTGCTATTTTAAAAGCTGGCATTACATTTAGGGCTACTTTTAGGGTTAGGTTTAGGGCGAGGTCTAGTGTTAGGGTTAGGTTTAGGGATAGGGTGATGTGTAGAGCTAGGGCTAGTTTTAAGGTCAGAGTTAGGGTTAGTATTAGTCCTAGGGTTAGGGTAAGGACTCGAATTAGGGGTAGGGTTAGGGCTAGGTATAGTGTTAGGGTTTGGTTTAGGTTAAGGTTTAGGGTCAGTGCTATGGTCTGTTTTGCTTTAGGGCTAGGACTAGGGTTAGGGCTAGTTTTCAAATTAGCGTTAGGGTTAGAGATAGTGTTAGGGTGTGGTTTAGACTTAGTTTTAGGGTTAGATTTAGAGTTAGTTTTAGATCTATGTTTAGGGCTACAGCAAAGGTTAGGGCTAATGTTAGGGCTAAGGTTTGAGTTATCATAAGGGATAGGGTTAGAACTAGGGATATGGATAGGGCAAGATTTAGAGTTAGTGTTAGTGTTACGGTTAGATTTAGGGTTAGAATTAGGGCTTAATTAGGTCTAGGATTAGAGGTAGGGTTAATATTAAGGCTGAGCCTAGGTTTATGGCTAGATTCTGGGTCTGGTTATAGTTAGGTATGATGTTATAGCTACATTTAGAACTAGGGCAAGAATTAAAATTAGGTTTAGATCTATGGTTAGGGTTAGGTTTAGGATTAAGGCTAAGATTAGGGCTAGGATTAGGGCTTGTGTTTGTTTTAGGATTAGGGCTTCATTAAGGCTAGGGCTAATGTCAGGTCTATGGTTATGGTTAGAGGTAGTTTTAGGGTTAAGATTTTTAAGGGTAGGATTAGGTTTATGGATATGGTGAGGTTTAGGGTTCAGGTTAGGTTTAGTGTAATGCATAGGTTTAGAGTTAGGAATAGGTTTAGGGTTATCCTAGGGTTAGCATTAGGGTTAGGATGAGGATTAGGGTAATGGATAGTGTTACAGATGGGGTTAGGGCTCGGTTTATGTTTAGGATTTAGGCCAGGGTTAGGTTTTGGCTTATGGCAAGAGTTAGGGTTAGGATTAGGTTTAGGGTACGGTTTAGGGCTAGAATTAGGGTTATAATTTGAGTTAAAGGTAGTGTTAGGGCTCCGATTAGTTATATGTTTTGGGTTAGGTAAGGGCTAGGTTTAGGGCTACAGCTAATGTAAGAACTAGGGTTAGTATTAGAACTAGTTTTAGAGTTAGGGTTATGGCTAGGACTCGGGTTAGGCTTAGGTTTAGGTTTTGACTGATATTTAGAGCTTGGGTTAGTGTGAGTGTCAGATTCAGAGTCAGGGTTTGTTTAGAGTTAGTGATAGTTCTCGAATTAGAGCTAGGTTTAGGACTAGGTGTAGGATTAGGGTTTGGTTTATGTTAAAGGTTAGGGTTAGGGCTATGTCTCTGTTGTTTTATAGGGCTAGGGCTAGGTTAGGGCTAGTTGTAGGATTAGCAATAGTGTTATGGCTTGTGTTAGTGAAAGGTTTAGCTTAGGGTTAGGGTTAGATTTAGAGTTAGGGTTTGATATAGGATTAGGGCTAGGGCTACGGTTAGGGCTAATGTAAAGGCAAGTAATAGGATTATGGTAATGGATAGTGTTAGAGCGAAAATTAGGACTAGGGGGAGAGTTAGAGTTAGTCTTAGGGCTAGGGTTAGGTTAGGTTTAGGGCTAAATTAGGGCTAAAATTAGGTCTAGCATTTGTGTTAGGTTCAGGCCTAGTTTTTGGCTTATGTTTAGGTTTAGGGATAAGGTTATGTTTCAGGGAAGGGATGCGGTTAGAGATAGTTTTAGGGCTAGGTTTAAGGTTAGAATTTTGGTTAGGGCTAGGGTTATAATTTGATTTAGTAATAAGGCTAGGTTTAGGGCTAGGATGATTGCTAGGTTTGTTTTAGGGTTATGGCAAGATTTAGGGCTAGGGCTAATGTCAGGTACAGGCTTATGTTAGGTATAGATTGAGGGTTAGATTTATGGCTAGGTCTAGTGTGAAAATTCAGTTTATGGTAAGGGTCAGGTTTAGAGCTAGGGATATTATTAGGGTTAGAATTAGGTTTCAGATTTGGTTTAGGTTAGGGTTTAGTTTTAGAGCTTGAATTAGCATTAAGGTTTGGTTAGGGTAATGATTGGTTTGGGTTTAGGGTTCATGTTAGGTGTAGGGTAATTGATAGGGTTAGATTCAGCAAAAGGGTTAGGGTTAGGCCTAGGGTTAGCCTTAGGTTTATGGTTGCACTTAGGATAATGGATAGGGTTAGGGCTATGGTTATGGTTTGTATTAGGGCTAGAGTTAGTTTTAGGCCTAGGGTTAGGGTTAGTTTCAGGTTTAGGATATGGTTTAGAGTTTGAGCTAGGGTTAGCGCTAGGGCAAGGGTTAGGTTTAGGGTTAGGTCTAGGTTATAGATATGGTTATGGTCAAGGTTAGTGTTAAGATTAGGGTTGGGTTATCATTAGGTTTAGAGTATTGGATAGGGTTTGATTTTGTGTTATGGTTAGGGTTAGGGTAAGGTTTTGGCTTAAGGTTAGGATTAGAAATAGGCTTAGGTTTGGGTTTAGAGTAATGTTTAGGGTTTGAGCAAGGGTTGGATCTATGGCAAGAGTTTTGTTTATGGTTATGTCTAGGGTTAGGGTTAGGGTAGATTTAGGGTAAGGGCTAGGGTTATCATCAGTGTTATGGTTAGGTTTACGGTAATGGGTAGGGTTAGAGCTAGGGTTAGGGCTAGGGTTATTATTAAGGTTAGGGTTAGAGTAAAGGTAATATGTAGGCTTAGAGCTAGTGTTAAGGATAGCGTTACGGTTAGGATTAGGGCTAGGGTTAAAGTTAGGTTTAGGTTTAGGCCATGGGTTAGTGTTAGGGTTAGGTTAAGCTTAAGTGTTAAGGATTGAGCTAGTGTTTGGATTAGGATTAGGATTAGGGTTAGAGTCAGTGTGAGGATTAGGGCTAGGGTTAGCATTAGGTTTAGTGTTAGGGTTAGGGTAATGGATAGAGTTAGAGGTAGGTTTTGGCCTATGGTTTTGTCTAGATTCAGGGTTAGTGATATGGCTAGGTCTAGTGTTAGGGTTATGTTTTTTGTTAGGATTAGGTTTAGAGCTAGGGTTTTTGTTAGGGTAAGGGTCAGTGTTCTGTTTAGTGTTAGGTTTATTGTTAGGGCCAGCATTAGGACTAGGGTTTGTTCTAGGGTAGGGTTAATGTTTGAGTTAGGTTAAGGGTTATTATTAGGGCTAAGACTAAGATTTTGTTTATGGCTAGCCCTAGAATTATCGCTAGATAAAGTACTATGTGTAGGTCTAGGTCGAGTGTTAGGGTAAGGTTCAGTTATTGGGTTACAGTTAGTGTCAATGTTAGGTGTCAGTTTAGGGTTAGGGTCAAGTTTAGACCTATGGTTAGTGTTAGGGTCCGAATAAGGGTCAGGTTTAGGGTTAGAGTTTGGGGTAGTGATAGAGCTAGATTGAATATTAGGATTAGGACTAGTAAGAGAGTTAGGTTTTGGTTAGGCTAAGAATTAGGTTTAGGACAAGGGTAGCTTTAGGGTTAGAGTTTGGCTTAGGGTAAGAGATAGGGTTAGCGCTAGTGTTAGGGTTAGAGTTAGGGCTAGGGTTAGATTTAGGTTTAGGATTAAAACTAGGGTTAGAGCTTGGATTGGGACTAGGCTAGGTTTGTTTTAGCTTTAGGGCTATGAGTAATGTAAGAACTGTGGTTACATTTAGGGCTAGTTTTAGGGTTAGTATTACGTCTAGGTTTAGTGTTTGGTTAGGTTTAGGTTTAGGGTTATGTTTAAGATAATGGATAAGTTAAGGTTAGTGAATGTGTTAGGGTTAGGTTGAGGTTTAGCATTAGGGTTAGGATTAGGGTTAGGGTTAGTTTTACAGTAATGGATAGGGTTAGAACTAGGGTTAGGGCTAGGGTTATGGTTAGTGTTTTTTTTTTTTTAGGGTTAGTGTTAGGTTTATGGTTATTGTAAGGATTAAAGTTAGGGTTAGGTTTAGGGTAGGGTTTAGGACTTGATTTAGATTTAGATTTAGTGTTAAAGCTAGGGTTGGTGCTCATATTAGGGCTAGATTTTGGGTTACATTAGGGCTAGTGTTAGGGATACAGCTAATGTAAGAACTATGGTTATGATTCAGGCTAATTTTAGGGTTACTGTTAGGGCTAAGTCTACTTTTATGGTTAGGTTAAGTTCAGGATGATGTTTTGAGCTAGGGTTATTCTTAGGTTCAGAGTAAGGGTCAGGGTTAGTTTTAGGGTTGGGGATAGGACTCAAATTAGGGGTAGGCTTAGGGCTATATTTAGGGTTAGGATTTGGTTTAGGTTATGGGTTAGGGTTACTGCTATGGCTCATTATGTTTTAGGGCTAAGGCTAAAGTTAAGTGTAGGTTTATGATTAATGTTTGTGTTATTCCTAGTGACAGGGTGAGTTTAGGTGTAGGGGTACATTTATAGTTATGGTTAATTCTAGGGTTAGTGCTATGGCTAGGGTTAGGGCCAATGATAGGTCTAGTGTTTGGGTTATGGTAAGGGATAGGGTTAGAGCTAGGTAAAAAGTTAGGGCGATAGAGTTAGTCTTAAGGCTAGGGTTAGGGTTAAATTTTGGGCTAAATTAGGGCTAGGAATATGTCTAGAATTTGTGTTAGGGTTAGGACTAGGATTAGTGCTATATTTAGGATTAGGTTTAGGGTTTGGTTAAGGAGAAGGGATGGGGTTATAGCTAGGTTTAGGGCTAGGGAGGTGATTAGAATTAGGGTTTGGTCTAGGGATAGTTTTATGTTAGGATTAAGGCTAGATTTGTGGTTAGGATGAGGGGTAGGGTTTTTGTTAAGGTTAGGGCAAGCTTTAGGAATAGGGATAGGGATAAAGTTAAGGATAGAGCTAGGGTTATGGCTAGCGATATTTATAGGTTTATGTTCATGGCTAAGTCTAAATTTAGGTTTAGGGTAAGGTGTATTTTTATGGTCAGGGTCAGGTTCCGGGTTTGTGTTAGGTTAATTTTAGGGTTAGGGCTCAAATTAGCATCAGGGTTAGAATTATGGTTTGGTTAATGGATAGGTTTAGGTTTAGGATTCAGGTTAAATTATGGTAATTTGTAGGGTTGAAGTTAGTGATAGATAGAGGGTTAGGTTTAGGATTATTATTTGGTTAGGGTTATTGTTAGTAAATGAATATCACTAGAGCTAGTGTCAGGGCTAACTTTTTGGATAGGATTAGGGCTAGAGTTAGGATTATTGTTAGGGCTAGGTATATGGTTAGGGTTTAAGTTA
Organism: Marmota flaviventris; assembly: GCF_047511675.1. NCBI lineage: Eukaryota > Metazoa > Chordata > Mammalia > Rodentia > Sciuridae > Marmota > Marmota flaviventris. Next base: position 7,953,589 of record NC_092509.1, read on the forward strand.
GGTTTAGGGTACATGTTAGGTATTGAACTAGTGTTAGAGCTAAGGTGAGAGTTAGGTTTAGGATTATGTCTAGGGTTAGATTTATGGTTAAGGTTAGGGCTAAAGTTATTTTTGGAGTTAGGTTAATTGATAGGGTTAGATGTTGGGTTTGGGTTAGAGGTAGTTTTAGGTTTAGGGTTAGTGTTAGAGTAAGGGTTAGAGTTTTATCTAGGGTTAAGTCTACAATGAGGTTTAGGTTTAGGGTTAGGTCTAGGATTAGGATTACATTAGGATTAGAGCTAGGGTTATCCTTAGGGTCAAATTTTGGTTTAGGGTAATGGATAATTTTAGAGATAGTATTAGGGCTAGTGTTAACATTATGATTAGGGATAGGATTAGGATTAGGTTTAGGGCTAGGGCTAGGGTTATGTTTAGGGTTCGGTTTGGGGATTTATCTAGGGTTAGGTCAAAGGTGAGGGTTAGCGTTAACGTGAGGGTTAGGCTTAGGGTAAGGGATAAGGTTAGGTTAGGGTTAGGGTTATGCTTTGGGTTAGATTTAGGCCTAGGATTAAGGCTAGGTTTTGTGTTACGTTTTGAGCTAGTTTTAGTGCTATGGTAATGTAAGGGTTGTTTTCAGTCTAGTGTTAGGTTTAGGTTTCGGTTTCAGTTAGGGTCAGTTTTATAGCTAGGATTAGTGTTAGTGTCAGGGTCTGTGTTTGGATTAGGGTTAGGGTTAGGGCTAGAGCCAGAATTAGGATTGGTTTGGTCTAGAGGTAAGGTTAGTGTTTGGCTTAGGTTAAGGGTTATCATTAAAGGTAGGGCTAGGTTTTTGTTTAGGTCTTCATTAAGGATATGGCTAGATTTAAGATTAGGTTTAATCTAGGGCTAGTGTTAGGTTTAGGTTTAGATATAGGGTTATGGGTAGGGCTAGTGTTAGGATTTCGTTTAGTTTCAGGGTCAGAATAAGGGTCAGGGTTAGTGTTAGGATTTGGGTTATGGTTATAACAAGAATGAGGGCTAGGTTTTGGGCAATATTATGGTTAGGGTTTGGATTAGACTAAGGATTAGTTTTAGGACTAAGGTTAGCATTAGTGTTGGGGTTTGGTTAGAGTGAAAGTTAAGGATAGAGCTAGGGTTAGAGCTAGTGTTGGGTTTACGGTTAGGGGTAGTGTTTGGTTTAGGTTTAAGTTGAAAGCTAGGTTTTGGTCTCAGATTTGGGCTAGGTTTTGGTCAGCATTAGATTTAAGGTTACAGCTAATGTATGATATAGGTTTATGATTAGAATTAGGGTTAGGACTAGGTCTAGTGTTAAGTTAAGGTTTAGATTTAGGGTGATGTTTAGAGGTAGGGTTAGTGTTAATGTCAGAGACAGGTTCAGGAGTAGTTTTAGGGTTAAAATTAGGACTCGAATTAGGGCTAGGCTTAGGGCTAGATGTAAGGTTAGAATTTGGTTTAGGTAAAAGTTTAGGGTTAGTGTTATGGCTCATTTTTGTTTTAGGGTTAAACCAATGGTTAGGGCTAGTTTTAGGATTAGCTTTAGGATTACGACTAGTATTAGGGTTAGGATAAGGTGTAGAACTATGGTTATATTTGGAGTTATTTTTAGATCTACAGTTAGGGCAAGGTGTAAGGTTAGTGCTAGGGTTATTCCAGGTTTAGGGGTAGGAATAAGGTTATGGTAAGTGATAGTGTTAGAATTAGGGCTAGGGATAGAGCGAGATTTATAGTTAGTCTTAAAGCTGGGGGTAGGGTTAGGTTTAGGATTAGGGCTAGAGTTAGAGTTAGTCCTAGGGTTAAGGTTAGTGCTAGGGTTACTGTTAGGGTTAGGGTTTGGGTTAGGTTTAGGGTAAGCAATGGGGTTATAACTAGATTTAGGCCTAGAGAAAGGGTTAAAATTAGGGTTAGGTTATGATTAAGGCTAGGTTGTGGGCAAGGATGAGAGCTAGAGTTCGTATTAGGGTTAGGGCTAGGATTAGGGTTGGGATAATATCAGGTCTAGGGTTACAGTTAGGAATGGGTTTCCGGTTATGTTTATGGTTAAGTCTAGTGTAAAGGATTATGTTAGGGTCAGGGCCAGTGTTAAATTAGATTTAGTGTTGAGGTTAGTGTTAGTGTTATGGTTAGTGCCAGAATTAGGAGTATGGTTAGGTCTAGGGGTAGGGTTAGTATTTGGGTTACATTAAGGTTTAAGTTTAGGTTAGGGTAAGGGTCAAGTATACAGCTATCTCTATTATTAGGGTCAGTGTATGGCTTAAGGTGTGGTTTAAGTTAAGGTTTAGGTTTAGGGCTCAAATTAGCATTAGGGTTAGAGTAGAGGTTTAGGGTAGTGAAAAGACTTAGAATTAGGTAATGGATAAGTTTAGGAATTGTATTAGGGTTAGGGTAAAGCCTAGGGTTAGCATTAGGGTTCGGATTATGGTTAAGGTAATGGATAGTATTAGAGCTAGTGTTTGGGTTAGGGTTAGGTTAGTGGATATAATTAGAGTTATGGTTAGAGCTATGCTTCAGGTTAGGATTAGTGCTAGTGTTAGGTTAGATTTTGGGATAGGGCTAGGGTTATGTTAAGGGTAAAAGTTAGGCTTTGAGCTAGGGTTAGGTCTAATGTGAGGCTTAGGGTTAGGGTTAGGGCTAGGGTTAGGTTTAGTAATACAGTTAGTGCTATGTTCAGGCCTAGGGTTTGGGCTAGGTTTTGTGTTAGTTTTGGCCTAGGGTTCAGGCCAAGTGTAATGTAAGACCTAGGGTTATGATTAGGGCTAGTTTTAGAATTAGGGTTGTGGCTAGATTTAGTGTTAGGATTAGGTTTTGGGTTAGGGTGAGCTTTGGAGCTAGGATTATGTTATGGTCAGGGCCAATGTTAGGTTAGAGTTAGTGTTGGGGTTAGTGCCAAAATTAGGAGTAGGTTTAGGTCTAGGGGTAGGGTTAGTGTTTGCGTTTTGTTAAAGGTTATTGTTAGGGCTAGGGCTAAGTTGTTTTTCTTATATAGGGCTAGAGATATGGTAAGATTTAGGATTAGATTTAGGTCTAGTGCTAGTGTTAGGTTTAGGTTTAAGTATAGGATTACCGGTTTAGGTTTAAGTATAGGATTAGTGTCTGGTTTCGAGTTAGGGTCAGATTTAGACTTACTCTTCATGTAATGGTCAGAATAAGTGTCAGGGTTTGTGTTTGTGTTTAAGTTAGGGTTAGAGCTAGAACGAAAGTTAGAGTTAGGACTAGTAAGAGGGTTAGTGTTTGGGTTAGGCTCTGGATTATTTATAGAACTAGAGTTACCATTAAGTTTATGGTTTAGCTTAAGGTAATGGATAAGGTAAGAGCTTGGATTAGTGCTAGGGTTAGTGTATGGGTTAGTGCTAGTTTTAGGGTTAGGGTTAAAAATAAGATAGCGCTCAGATTAGGGCCAGGTTTGGTGTTAAGTTGGGGCTAGTGTTAGGCCTACAATTAATGTATGAACCAGGGTTATGATTATGGCTACTTTTTGGGTAAATAATATGGCTAGGTCAAGTTTAGGGTTAGGGTTCGCGTTAGCGTGATGTTTAGAGCTAGCGTTAATGTTAGGGTCAGGGCCAGTGTTGGGGTTTTAGTTGGAGTTAGTGTTAAACCCAGAATTATCACTAGAGTTAGGTCTAGGAGTAGGGTTAGTGTTTGTGTTAGGTTAAGGTTTATCATTAGGGCTAGGGCTAGGTTTTTGTTTATATCTGGAACTGGAGATATGTCTAGATTTAGGATTAGGTTTAGGTCTAAAGCTAGTGTTAGGGTTAGGTTTGGGAACAGGTTTATTTCTAGTGCTAGTTTTAGGGTTAAGTATAGGGTTAGGGTCAGGTTTAGACCTACAGATAGGGTCAGAATAATTGAAAGGTGTGAGTTATGGTTAAAGCTAGAATGAGGACTAGGTTTAGCACTAGTAATAGGGTTAGGATTTGGGTTAGTCTAAGGATTAGGGTTAGGCCTAATGTTAACATTAGTGTTAGACTTAGCTTAGGGTAAGGGATAGGATTAGAGCTAGGGTTAGGGATATGTTTAGGGTTACGGTTACAGCTAGTGTTAGGTTTAAGTTTAGGCTTAAAGCCAGGGTTAGGTCTTGCATTAAGGTTAGGTTTTAGTTAGAGTTAGGGCTAGGTTTAGAGTTAAGGCCAATGTATAGACTAGGGTTTCGATTTGGGCTAGTTATACGTTTAGGGTTAGGACTAGGTCGAGTGGTAGGATTAAGTATAACATTAGGGTGATGTTTAGAGCCAGGGTTAGTTTTAGGGTGAAATTCAAGATCAGAGTAGTTTTAGGGTTAGGTTTTGTACTCTAATTAATGCTAGGGTGAGTGCTAGGTGTAGAGTTCGTTTTTTATTTAGATTAAGTTTTAAAGTTAGGCCTATGGTTCGGTTTTGTTTTAGGGCTAGGGCTATGTTTAGGGCTAGTTTTATGCTGAGCCTTAGGTTTAGGGCTAGTGTTAGGTTTAGGTTTATGCTTAGGGTTAAAGTTAGATTTTGATTTAGGATTAAATCTATGGTTAGGTCTAGGGCTAAGGATAGGATCCTGTTAGGTCTTGGTTTATGGCTAGGATTAGGGTTATTGTAAGGGATAGGGTTAGAATTAGGAATAGGGCTAGGGTGAGAGTGAGAGTTAGTCTTACAGCTAAGCTTAGTTTTTGGTTAGGTATAGGGCTTAATTAGCACTAGGGTTAGGGCTAGGTTTATGGTTATGTTTAGGCCTAGGTTTAGTTTTAGGCTTACGGTTATGTTTAGTGTAAGTGATGGAGTTAGAGCTAGGGATAGAGCTAGGGTGAAGGTTAGAATTACGTTTAGGGCTAGGATTTTATTAGAGTTATGATTAAGCCTAGGTTTAGGCTAGGATGAGGGCTAGGGTTTGTGTTAGGATTAGGGCTAGGATTAGTGTTGGGGCGAATGTCAGATATAGGGTTATGGATAGGGATAGTTTTAGGGTTAGGTTTATGTCTATGTTTAATGTAAATGTTAGGTTTAGGGGAAGGATCAAGTTTAGACCTAGGGGTATTATTAGGGTTAGGGTCAGGTTTAGGGTTTTGTTTAGGTTAGGCTTTAGGGTTAGGGCTCGAATTATCGTTATATTTTGGATTAGGGTAATGATAGGGTGTGATTTAGGTTTCAGGTTAGATTTAGCATAATGGATAGGGTTACGGTTAGGGATAGGGTTAGATTAAGGCCTAGGGTTAGCATTTTAATTAGGGTTATGTTTATGGTAATTGATAGGGTTAGAGCTAATTTTAGGGCTAGGGTTATGGATAGGATTAGGGCTAGGTTTAGGGTTAGGATTATGGGTTTGGTTTGTGTTAAGGTTAGGGCTAGAATTATGGCTAGGACAAATGTCAGGTCTAGGGTTATGGTTAGTGTTAGTTTTAGGGTTAGTTTTATGAATAGGTCTAGTATAAACTTTAGGGGTAGGGTAAAGTTTATAGCTAGGTATATTATCATGGGAAGGGTCAGAGTTAGATTTTGGGTTAGGTTATGATTTAGGTTTAGGGCTCAAATTAGCATTAGAGTTAGGGTTAAGGTAATGATAGGATTAGGTTTAGGGTTCAGGTTAGGTTTAGGTTAATGAAATAGGTTAGGGTTAGGGATAAGTATAGGGTTAGGCCTAGGGTTACCATTAGAGTTTTGGTTATGTTTAGGGTAATGGATAGGATTACAGCTAGATATAGGGATATGGTAATGGTTAGAATTCTGGCTAGTGTTAGGGTAAGGTTTAGGGTTAGGCTCTGGGTTAGGGTTAGGTTTAGGGTTAGGGGTAAAGCTAGGCTTAAGTCTCAGATTAGGGCTTGGTTTGGGATTTGATTAGTGCTAGGGTTCGGGTTCTGGCTAATGTATGAACTAGTGTTACAATTAGTGCTAGTTTTAGTTTTAGGGTTAGGGTTAGGGCTAGGTATAGTGTTATGGTTAGGTTTAGGGTTAGGGTGATGTTTAGAGCAAGGGTTATTGTTACGGGCATTGTCAGACTCAGGGTTAGTTTTAGGGTTAGTGTTAGAACTCTAATTATGGCTAAAGTTAGTACTAGGTGTACAGTTAGGGTTTGGTTTAGGTTAAGGGTTAGGAATATAAGTTGGTTTTGTATTAGGTCTAGGGCTATGGTTATGGCTAGTGTATGAATTAGCATCAGGGTTACGGCTGGTGTTAGGTTGAGGTTTAGGCTTAGAGTTAGGGTTAGATGTAGAGTTAGGTTTAGATCTAGGCTTAGGGCTAGGGCTAGGTTTAGGATGATGGTTATGGTTATGGAAATGAATATGATTAGAACTAGGTATATGGCTATGGTGAGAATTAGAGTTAGTCTTAGTAGTAGTCTTATGGTTAGGGTTAGGGCTAAATTAGGGCTATGGTTCGGTATAGGGTTAGGACTAGGGTTAGGGCTTTATTAGTGCTAGGATTAGGGCTAGGGTTAATGATATGGTTATGGCTAAATTAGGGGTAGGATTAGGGCTAGAGTTAGTGTTAGGTTTAGGGCTAAATTAGGGCTAGGATTAGGACTAGTGTTACTGGTAGGGTTGGGGATAATTAGGGCTAGTATTAAGTCTAATGTTAGTGTTAGGGTTAGACCAAGTGGTTGTGCTAGAATTAGGGTTAGCATTGGTATTAAGGTTAAGTTTAGGGGAATGGGTGGTGTTATAGCTAGCTTTAGGTCTAGGGTGAGTGTTAGAATTAGGATTAGGCCTAGGGTTATGGTTCAGTTTAGAATTAATTCTAGGTTTAGATCTTAGTTAAGGGCTAAGGTTTCTGTTAGAGTTATGGCTAGGACAAGATCTAAGGCTAATATAATGTCTACAGTTAATTATAAGGATAGTTTTAGGGTTAAGTGATGGATAGGTCTAGTGTAAGATTTAGATTTCATTTAAAGGTCAGCTTTAGGGCTAGGACTATTATTAGGGTTAGGGTCAGGTTAAGATTAGCATTTGGTTTACTAAAAGTTTAGGGTTGGGGCTCAAGTTAGCATTATATTTAGGGTAGGGTTAGCATAATGAATAGGGTTTAGTTTAGGATTCAGTTAAGGTTTAGGGTAATGGATGGGTTAGGTTTAGCGATCGGATTAGGGTTAGCATTAGGGTTAGAATTTTGTTTAGTGTAATGGATAGGTTTATAGCTAGGCTTAGGGCTAGGTTTTGGTTTGGATTAAGTCTAGGTTTACGGCTAGGTTTAGGGATAGGTCTAGGGTGTGATTTGTGTTAAGTTTTAGGGTTAGGGTAAGTGTTAGGGTTAGGGCTAGGGGTATAGTTAGGTTAAGGTTAAGGTTAGTTTTTGAGCTAGGGTTAGGGCTAGGGTGAGTGTTAGGTTTAGGTTTATGTCTAGGTTTACATTTGTGGTTAGGTTAGGTTTAGTGGTAGGGATAGAGTTTTAATTAAGTTTAGGGTTAGTGTTAGCATAATAATGGATATGGTTAGAGCTAAAGTTCAGGCTAGATTTAATGTTAGCCTTAGGGTTAGGGTTGGGGTTTAGGATAGAGCTAGGTTTATGTTTAGTGAAAAGGTTAGGCTTTGAGCTAGGGTTAGGTCTAAGGCATGGCTTAAGTGAGGGCTAGGTTTGGGGCTAGGCTTAAGCTGAGTGTTATGCTTAGAGCTAAGTTTAGGCCTAGGATTAAGGCTAGGTTTTGTGTTAGATTTTGTGTTAGATTTAGGACAATGCATAATGTAAGAACTATGATTATGTTTATGGCTAGTTTTAGGTTTAGAATTATGGCTAGGTCTAGTGTTAGGTATAGGTTTTGAGTTAGTGTCAGGTTTAAAGCTAGGTTCACTGTTAGAATCAAGATCAGTTTAGGAAATAGGGTTAGGGTTAGGGTTAGATCCAGAATTAGGACTAGGTTTAGGTCTAGGGGTAGGGTAAGTGTTCGGTTTAGGTTAAGGGTTATTGTTAGGGCTAGTGATAGGTTTTTGATTAGGTCTAGGGCTAGAGTTATAGCTATATTTAGGATTAGCTTTGGGTCTTGGTCTAGTGTTAGGCTTAGGTATATGTAAAGGGATACCATTAGGGCTAGTGTTAGGATTTTGTTTAGGTTTAGGGTGTGGTTTAGACATAGGGTTACTGTTAGGGTCAGATGAGGGTCAGGGTTAGGTTTAGAGGTAGAATGAGGGCTAGAGTTAAGACTAGTATTATGGTTAGACTTTAAATTAGGCTAAGGATTAGGATTAGAACTAGGGTTAGCATTTGGGTTAGGGTTTGGCTTCGTGTAAGGAATAGGGTTAGAGTAGACTTAGGGCTAGTGTTAGGTTTAGGGCTACGCTAGTATTAGGGTTAAAGCTTGGGTTAGGGCTCAGATTAGCGGTAGAATTTGTGTTAGAGTTAGGGCTATGGTTAGGACAATGACTAATGAATGAACTAGGGATACGATTAAGGCTAGTTTTAGGGTTAGGTTAAGGCTAATATAGTGTTAGGGTTAATTTAAGTTTAGGTTGTTGTTTAGAGCTAGGATTAGTGTTAGGGTCAGTGTTAGGGTCACGGTTAATTTTAGAGTTAGTTTTAGGGATAGCTGTGAGGCTTAGGGTTTAATTTACATTAAGGATTAAGATTAGGGCTATGGCCTGGTTTTTGGTTTTTGGCTAGAGCTAGAGATAAGGCAAGTTTTAGGATTAGTGTTATTGTTAGGGTTCATGGTAGGGTTTGGTTTAGGTTTATTTTTACAGTTAAATTTAGAGTCAGGTTTATATTTAGATTTAGGCTTAGATATAGTATTAGGATTAAGGCCAAGGATAGAACTAGAACTAGGGCTAGGGCTAGGGCAATAGTGAGAGTTAGTCTTATGGTTAGGTTTAGGGTTAGGGTAGGATTAAATAAAGGCTAGGATTAGCACTAGACTTTGTGTTAGGCCTAGGTTTAGGGCGAGTGTTATGGTTAGGTTTAGGGTTTTGGTTAGTTTTTGGGTACAAGATGAGGTTATAGGTAGATTTAGGGCTAGGTTGAAGAATAGAATTAGGGTTTGGGCTCCGGTTATGGTTCAGGATACGATTAAGCCAGGGTTTAAGGCTAGGATTATGGCTGGGGCTAATTTCAGGTCTAGTGTTATGGTTAAAATAGTTTTAGGGTTAGGTTTATGGCTACATCTAGTGTAAGGGTTAGGTTTAGTGTTAGGGTCAGGTTTAGAGCTAAGGGTACTATTAGGGTCAAGTTCGTGATTACTGTTTATTGATAGGTTAATGCTTAATATTAGGGCTTGAATTAGCATTATCATTAGGATTAGGGTAAAGATACTGTTAGGTTTAGGTTTCAGGTTAGGTTTAGGGTAGTTAATAGGGTTAGGATTAAGGATAGAGTTAGATTTAGGCCAAGGTTTAGCATTAGGGTTAGAGTTATGGTTAGGGTAATTGATAGGGTTAGAGATAGGGGTACAGCTAGGGTCGATGTTATGATTATTGATAGAGTTAGGCTAAGGGTTAGGGTTAAGTTTAAATCTAGGGTTATGGCTAGGGTTATAGTTACAATTAGTGATAGGGTTCTTTTTAGGAGTAAATCTAGGGATAGTGCTCAGAATAAGGCAAGGTTTTCAGTTAAGTTAAGGCTAAGCTTAGGGTTACGGCTAATGTAAGTACCAGGGTTGTGATTAGGGCTAATTTTAGGGTTAGGGTTAGTGTGAGGGCTAGGTCTATTGTTAGGTTTAGGTATAGGGTTAGGGTGATGTTTCGAGCTAGTGTTAAGGTTAGTGTCAGGGTCAGGGTTAGTTTTAGGGTTTGTCTTAAAACTCAAATTAGGAATAGAGTTATGGCTAAGTATAGGGTTAGGGCTTAGTTTTATTAAGGTTTTGGGTTAGGTCTATGGCTTGATTTTTCTTTTTAGGTCTAAGTTGGTGCTACTTTTAGTATTAGCCTTAGGTTAAGGGCTAGTGTTCAGTTTAGGTTTAGGCTAAGGGTTAGGGTTTTATTTAGAGTTAGGGTTAGATCTAGGGTTGCTGTTAGGGCTATGAATAGGGCTAGTGTTAGTCCTATGGTTTGGGCTAGGATTAGGGTTCCAGTAAATTATATAGAGTTAGAACTAGGATTAGGAATAAAGTGAGACTTAGAGTTAATCTTTGGACTAGGGTTAGGGTTAAGGTTAGAGATAGGGCTAAATTAGATCTAAGATTAGGGCTAGGGTTAGTGTTGGGGTTAGGCCTAGGGTAAAGGTTAGGGTTATAATTAAGGCTATGTTTAGGGCTAGGATAAGGGCTGGGGTTTGTGTTAGGGTTAGGGCTAGTATCATGGCTAGGGCTAATATCAGGTCTAGGATTATGTTTAGGAATAGTTTTAGGGTTAATTTTATGGGTAGGTATAGTGTAACTGTTAGTTATAGGGTATGAGTGAGGTTTAGAGCTAGGGGAATTATTAGGGTCAGTGTCAGTGTTAGGGTTTGATTTAAGTTTGAGTTTAGGATTAGGGCTCGAATTAGCATTAGGTTTAGGGTTAGGTTAATGATTGGATTAGGTCTAGGGTTAAGGGTAGGTTTAGGGCAATTAATAAGTTTGGGGATAGTGATATATTTAGGGTTAAGCCTAGCGTTAGCATTAGGGTAAGGATTATGTTTAGGGTAATGATACAGTTTGACATAAGGTTAGGGCTAGGGTTATGGTTAGGATTAGATCTTGAATTAGGGTTAGGGTGAGAGTTAGAACTAGGGTTAGGTTAGGGTAAGGTTTAGTGTAAGGGTTTGGTTCTAAGCTATGGTTTGGGCTAGGCTGAGAGTTAGGTTTAGGATTAGATCTAGGGATAGGATTATAGTAGATTTTGGGTTAGGGTTAGGGTTAGGATTAGATCTAGGATTAGTGGTAGTGTCAGTAAAAGGGTGAGGGTTAGTGTTAGGGTTTTGGATACAGTTAGATCTAGAATGAGGACAAGGGTAAGGGCTATTAATAGGGTTAGTGTTTTGATTTGCATAAGGATTAGGGATATGTCTAGGGATACCCTTAGTTTTAGGGTTTTGCTTAGGTAAATGATTGGTTTAGAGCTAGGGTTATGGCTATTGTTATGGTTAGCATTAGGGTTAAAGATATGTTTAGGGATTGTATTTGACCTAGGTCTTGTGTTAGGGTTTGGGATAATGCTAGAGTAATGAATAATATAAGAACTATTGTTACCATTACAGTTAGTTTTAGTGTTAGCGTATGGTTTAGGTTTAGTGTTAGAATTAAGTTTAAGTTTAGGGTGATATTTATAGCTAGGGTTCATGTTAGGATAGGGATCAGAGTGATGCTTAGTTTTAGGGTTAGAGTTAGGACTCAAAATAGGGCTAGGGTTACTGTTAGTGTTCAGTTTAAGGTGAGGGTGGTGTTTAGAGCTAGGGTGAGTGTTACTATATGAGTCAGGGTCAGGGTTGGTTTTAAGATTAGAGTTAGGATTCGAATTAGGGCTAGGGTTAGGACTAGTTGTAGTGTTTGGATTTGGTTTACGTTAAGGTTTAGGGTTAGGGCTCATACTCAGTTTTGTTTTAGTCCTAGGGTTAGAGTTAGTGCTAGTGTTAGTGTTAGGTTTAGTCTTAGTGTTAGGTTTAAATTTGAAATTAGGGTTAGATCTATGGTTAGGGCTAGAACTAAGCATATGGCAAGGGTTATGGCTAGGTTTAGGGTTATGGTAAGAGATAGAATTAGATCTAGGAATAGGGCTGGGGTGAGAGTTAGTCTTAGGGCTAGGGTTAGGGTTAGGGTTAGAGATATGGCTAAATTAGGGCTAGGATTAGGGCTAGTTTTAGTGATTAGTTTAAGCCTAGGGTTAGGGTTAGGGATAGAGTTATGGTTAGGGTTAGGTTGAGGGTTAGAGTTAGAGTTTAAGGTTTAGGTTTAGTGTTAGGGCAAAGTTTGGCTTTATAGCGAGGTTTAGAGGTAGGGTGAGAGTTAGAATTAAGGTTAGGTCTGTGGTTAGTGTTAGGGTTATAATTAAGGCTAGGTTTAGGTCTAGGATGAGGGATAGGATTAGTGCTAGGGCTAATTTCAAGTCCAGAATTATAGTTAAATATAGTTTAAGGGTTAGGATTATGGGTATGTCCAGTGGAAGGGTTAGGTTTAGGGTTAGCGTGAGGTTTAGAGCTAGGGGGTATTATTAGGGTCAAGTTCTGGGTTAGGGTATGAAATAGGTTAAGGTTTAAAGGCAGGGCTTGAATTAGCATTAGGGTTATGGTAATGGATAGTGTTAGAAATCAGGTTAGAACTAGGGTTATGTTTATGATTAGGGGTAGGTTTTGGGTTAAGTTAGAGTAGGCTTTCGGTTATGGCTAATGTAAGTACTAGGGTTATGATTATGGCCAATTTTAGTGTTTTAGGGCTAGCTTTAATGTTAGGTTTAGGTTTAGGGTTAGGGTGATGTTTTGACCTCAAGTTAGTGTTATGGTCAATGTAAGAGTCAGGGTTAGTTTTAGGGTTTGGCTTAAAACTTGATTTAGGGCTGGGGTTAGGACTAGATGTAGGTTTAGGGCTTGGTTTAGGCTAAGGGTCAGGGTTAGAGCTTTGGTTCGGTTTGGTTTTAGGGGTAATGTTAGGGTTAGTGAAATTTTTAGTATTAGTGTTAGGGTTAGGGCTAGTCTTAGATTTATGCTTAGGCTTTGGTTTAGGGTTAAATTTAGAGTTAGGTTTTTATCTAGGGTTAGTGCTAGAGCTAAGGATCGGGCAAGGGTTAGGACTAAGATTCGGGATAGGGTTAGGTTTATGGGAATGCATAGGATTAGAATGAGTGATAGGGCCAGTGTGAGAGAGTTATTCTTAGGGCTAGGATTAGGTTTAGGGTTAGGGATATGGTGAAATAATGGCTAGGATTAGTTTTAGGGCTAGGGTTAGGGCTAGTTTTAGAATTAGCATGAGGGTTGGGGCTAATTTTAGGCTTAGGCATCGAATTAGGTTTAGATTTATATTACACTAGACCTAGCCATAATCCTAACCCTAAAACTATTCCTAACTTTAACCCTAGACCTGATGATAACCCTAGCCTTAATCCTAGCCCTAAAGGTAAAAAAACTCTTTCCCTTATCCTAGCCCTACACATAGCCTTAATTTTATCCCTAACCCAAACCCTAGGCCTCACTGTAACACTAACCCTAGCCCTAATCTTAACCTTAATTTAGACGTATCCCTAACCCTAACCCGAACTCTAGCCCGAATACTAACTCTAACTCTCACCCTAACCCTAACCCTTGTTCTACCTCTATCTTTAGAGGTAGTGTTAAAACTAGGGCTAAGGATAGGGCAATTATGATGAAAAGCATTAGGGTAATAGTTAGGGTTACGTTTAGGGTATGGGATGTGGTTTTGGCTAGGTTTAGGGCTGGGGCAAGGGGCAGTGCTTAATTAGTCTTAGGGTTATGATTAAGGCTAGGTTTATGGCTAGGATGAGGTTTAGGGTTTGTGTTAGGGTTAGGGATAGTATTAAGGCTAGGGCTAATTTCAGGTCTAGGGTTATAGTTAGGGCTAGATTTAGTGTTAGATTTATAGCTTGTTCCAGTGTAAGGATTACATTTAGGGTAAGATTTAAATTTATATCTAGGGTTATTTTTAGGGTCAGGGACAGGGTTAGGGTTTGGGCTAGGTTAGGATTTAGGTTTAGGGTAATGACAGGGTTAGTATTAGGGTTTAGGTTTGGTTTAATGTAATGGATAAGGTTAGGGTTAGGTCAAGGGTTAGCTTAAGATTTAGGGTTGTTGTTAGCGTAATGGATAGGTTTAGACATAAGGTTAGGGCTAGGGTTATGTATAAGATTAGGGATAGATTCGTGTTAGGGTTAGGTTTAAGTTTAAGGTTAAAGCTAGGTTTAGGACTCGGATTAAGGCCAGGTTTTGGGTTAGGTAGGGCTGGGGTTAAGGCTACGGCTAATGTATGAAGTAGGGTTATGATTAGTGCTAATTATAGGGTTAGAGTTAGGGCTAGGTATAACCCTAACCCTAACGCTAAACCTAACCCTAAACCTAACCTTAACTCTATTACTAAAACTAACCCTAACCCTAAACCTAAACCTAAACTCAACCCTATCCTAGCACTTATCCTAACCCTAACCCTAACCATAAACCTAATCCTAACCCTATCTCTAACCCTAACCTTAATCCTAAAACTAACACTAACCTTAACTCTAACACTAACACTAACCCTAACTTACTTGTAACCATAAAACTAACCCTAACCCAGGTTTACACATCACTTTAACTCTTTTACTGAACATAACTTAAAACCTAAATCTAACTTTAACCCTAATACATACCTTAACCATAACACTTACCCTAACACAAATCATAACTATAAAGATAATACTAATTCTAACACTAACCCTAACCCTAATCCTAACCCTGACACTAATACTAACCGTAAACATAACCACAACTCTAACTCTAACTCTAATTCTAACCAAAAAACTAACGCTAACAATAACCCTAAATGTAATCCTAAAACTAACCCAAACTTAACCCTAATTTTAACCCAAAAAGTAACCTTATCCTATCCTGTAACCTAACCCTAACCCTAACCTAAGCCTAACCCTAACCCTCATACTAAGCCTAACACTAACCCCAATGCTAATCCTAACATTTAAACTAACAATACCCACACCATCACAATAACCCAAAATGTAAACATAACCTAATATTAAACATAAACCTAATCCTAACACTAACCCTACCACTAATCCAACCCTAACCCTATTTCTAACCCTAACTCTAATGTAAATTTAATCCTAACCCTAAAAAACCCTAACCCAATCCATAACCCTAACCCTAACACTAAACCTTATGTAAACATAACCCTAATCCTAACTCTAACCCTAACACTAATTCAAATCCAAATCTTAACAATAACCTTTCCCCAATGCTAACCCTAACCCTTACCCTAAACCTAACAATAATCTTAACCATAACTATACCCAAACCCTAATATTAACCCTAATCCTAACCCTAACACTAACCCTAACACTATCCGTAACCATAAAACTAACACTAAGCCTCACTCTATACCTAATTCTAACCATAAAACTACCCCTAATCCTAACCCTAAAAAACCCTAAATCTAACCCTAACCCTTTCACAAACGATAATCCTAATGCTAACAATAATTATAAACAAGCTCCAACAATAAAACTAAATTTAAGACTAACCCTAACCCTAACTTTGAACCTAACCATGATTCTAACCTAACCTTAACCATAAACCTAATGCTCACCTAAACATAACCCTAACCCTATCACTAACAATAACACTAAACCTATCCTAACTTGAATCCTAACCCTAACCCTCACCCTAACCCTAACCCTAAGGTAACCCTAGCCTTGACCCTAACACTAACACAAACGCTAACCCAAACCATAACCCTATAACTAACCTAACCCTAAACTTAACCCTAACCATCAACCAAACCCTAAAGATAACCCACTCCCTAACCCTAGTGCTAAACCTAATACTAACCCTAATTCAAACATTAACACTCACCCTAAACCTAACTATAACCAAAACCCAAACACTAATGTTAATTCTAACCCCAACGTGAACCTTAATCTTTACAGTAACCTGATCACTAACACTAACACGAACCCTAACAATAAAGCTAACACTAACCCTAACCTAACCCTAACCTTTACTCTAACATTTAACATAATCCTAAACCTAACTTAACTCTAACCCTAACACTAACCTAACCCTAACCCTAACAATAACTCTTACTCTCACTTTAAACCAAACATAACACTAACCCTAACACTATCCCTAACATGAATCCTAAACCAAATCCTAACGAGAAAACAATGCTAAAATTAACCCTCTCCATAACACAAACCCTAAACATAACCCTAACACTAACCCTAAACTAAACACTAACATTAACCTAACCCTAACCCTTAACACAACCCTTATCCTAAAGCTAAAGCTAACCCTCAACCAGAAATTAAATGTAACCCTCACTCTAACCCTAACCCTACCCTAACCTAAACACTAAACCTTACCCTAAATCTTATCCTAAATGTAACACTAAGCACAAACCTAATTTAAAACCTAAACCTAAACTTAAACCTAACCCTAACACTAAATATAACTCAAACCTGAACACTAAACTTAACCATAACACTAACCCTAACCCCAACCTTAATATTAACCATAACCCTAACCGTAACACTAATTCATACCTATTCCTAAACCTAACATGATCCCTAACCCTAACCCTTACCCTAACCTGAACACTAAACCTAACCATAACCATAACCATAACACTAACCCTAACACTAACCCTAACTATTTCATAAAGCCCAAACCCTAAACTTAACCCTAATGCGAACAGTAACCCTAAACTTAATCTGAACCTTAACATTAACATGAATCCTAACTGTAACCGTAACACTAACACTAACACTAACTCTAACTCTAACCATAACCACAAACCGTAACCCAACCATAATCCTGACCCAAATCTATCCCTAACCCTCACCCTTACCTAACGCTAACCCTATCCCTAACACAAACACTAACCCTAACCCTAATTCAAACCTAAATAGTAACCATAATCCAAATTCTAACCATAAACTTTACCAAAACCCTAACACTAAACATAACATAACTCTATCCATAACCCTAAACATAACCCTCAAAATTACTCTAACCCTAACCCTAACCATGACAGGAAGCTTAACCTTAAACATAACTCTAAATCTAACACTAACCCTAAACCTAACCCTAAGCCTAACAGTAACCCTAATGCTAAAACTAACCCTAAATATAAGCTTTAAAATAACCGTAACTGTAACCCTAACCCTCACACTAACCCTAAACCTAACCCTAAACCTAACACTAACCTTGACCCTAACCCTAAAACTAAACCTAAAACTAACTGTAACCCTAAATAAAAAACTAAAAGTAACCCTAATCTTAACCTTAACCCTAACACTACACTAACCCTAAGCATAAACCGAAACTTAATAATAACCCTTATCCTAACCCTAAACTTAATATGAAACCTAACCCTAAAACTAACCATATCCGAAACCAAACCCAAACCTAACTTTACACTAAAAATAATTCTAAACATAACCCTAAACCTAACCCTAAACCTTAACCTAATCCTAATCCTAACCCTAAAACCAACTTTAACCCTAAACTTAAAACTAACCCTAACTTCAATCCTAACCGTAAAACCACCCCAACCCTAACCATAACCCGAAATTCAACCGAACCCTAACCGTAAGCCTAATGTAACACTAACTTTAACATTAAACCTAAACTTATTGTGAACTTTAACCCTAACCCTAACACTAACACTAATCTCACTCTAACCCTAACCATAACCGTAACTCTTACCCTAAACCTAACCCTATCATGAATTCTAACCCTTATCCTAATCCTAACACTAACCCTATACTTAACCCTAACATGAACATTAAACCCTAAAATTAACCCTAAATCTAACCCTAATACTAACCCCAACACTAACCATATCATTAATCCTAACCTTAACAGTAAACCTAACAATAACTCTAAGTATAACTCTAATTTTTAAACGAATACTTATCCAAAAACCTAAACCTAACTATAACACTAAACCTAAGACTAACCCTAACCCTAACCCTAACACAAAGGCTAATCCTAATCCTAACACTAACAATAACCTAACACTAATCCTCACCCTAATCCTAAACCTAAAACAAACACTCACCCAACCCTATTTCTAACACTAACCCTAAACGTATCTCTAACCCTAACCAAAATACTAATGCTAAAAATAACCCTAACCCTAACACTAACCCTAAACTAAACCTAACCCTAAATCTAAACCTAACACTAGCACTAACCTTAAACCTAACATGAACCTAACTATAAACCTATCCTAACCTAACCCTAATCCTTATCCTAACCTAAACCTAACCCTAAAACTAAAATGAACCTTAACAATAACTGAAACCATAACCCTAACCATAACTTTAACTGTAACCCTAACACAAAGCGAACCTTAACCCTAACAATAAACATAACCCTGACCCTAACAGTAACCTATCTCTAACCCTAAACCTAATGCTAACACAAACCCTAACGCAAACCATAAACTTAAACCTAACACTAACCTTAAGCCTAAACCATAAACGTAATCCTAACTTAACCCTAAAGCTAAAGCTTACCTAATCCTAACCATAAACCTGACCCTCACACTAACCCTAACACTAACTCTACCCATAACTTTAACACAAACCCTAAACCTAATGATACCACTAAGCCTAACTTTAACTAATCCTAAACTTAACTCTAACTAATCCTAAACTTAACTCTAACCCTTATCCTAACAGAAACCCTAACCCTAACCCTAAACCTAACACTAAACCTAATCCTAATTTTCAACCTAAGCAATACCCTCACCCAAACCCTAACCCTAACAATAACCCTAACCCTAAACCTAAACCTAACCCTTGCACTAACCCTAACCATAAACCTAACACTAACCCTAACTCGAACACTCATTGCAAACCTAAGTATAACAGTTACTAATATGGTATTATGTAAAAATGTGGGTGTGTAACCGATGTGATTCTGCAATCTGTATTTGGGGTTAAATTGGGAGTTCATAAACCACTTGAATCTAATGTATGAAATATAATATGTCAACAGCTTTGTAATGTTTTGAACAACCAATAAAAAAAGAAAAAAAAAAAACTCTAATCCAAACACTAATGCTAAAACAAACACTAACCCTAACCCTAATACTAATCCTAACCCTAACCCAAATCGTAAACCTAAACCTAACTCTGACCCTAAGCCTAAACCTAACATGAACAATATTCCTAACCCTAACCCTAACCCTAACCCTAACCAAACCCTAACTCTAACCCTAACTTTAGCCCTAACACTAAACCTACACCCAACACTATTCCTAACCCTCACCCAACCCAAACGTACCTAACACTTGCCCTAAACATAAACCTAATCCAAAACATAACTGTAAATCTAAACATAACCCTAACGGTAACCCTAACACAAAACGTAATCCTAACACTGAAACTAACCCTAACCCTAACCCTAACACAAACCCTATTTCTAATTTTAACCTAACACGAATTTTGACCATGACCCTAAACCAAATCCTAAACCTATACCTAACCCTAAACCTAAACCTAATCCTAACACTAACTTTGACCCTAAAACTAACACTATCCCCAAAACTAACACTAACTGTAACACAAACGTTATCTCTTACATAACTCTTATCTTAACCTAACCCTAACACTAACTCTAACTTTACACTAACCTTAAACCTAACCCTAATTCTATTAGTAACCCTAACCTTTATCCAAACCCTAACACTAACCATAACCCTAACCATAAAATGAAACCAAAACTTAACCCTTAAACTAACAGTAACACTAAAACTAACCCGAACCCCAACCCCAACCCTATCACTATCACTAAACCTAAACTTAACCCTATTCTTAACACTAACCCTAACCCAAACACAAAACCTAACCCTAACCCTAACACTAATCCTAACACTAACACTAACCCTAATCCTAATCCTAACCCTAACCCTAACCCCAACACTAACCTAAATCTATCCAATACTTAACACTAACCCTAACCCTATACCTAATCCAAACACTAACCCTAACACTAATATTATCCCTAATTCTAAACATCCACCTAACCCTAAAACTAACCATAATCCCTGACCTAAACCTATCACTTATCCTAAACCAAATGCTAACCCTCAATCTAATTCTGACCCTCAACCTAAACTTAAACCTAACACTAACCCTAACCTAAAACTAACACGAACCCTAACCCTAAACCTAATGTAAAACTAGCCTAACCCTATCCCTAACACTAATTTTATTTTTAAACATAACAGTAACGGTAACCATAACCCTAACTGTAACCCTAACACAAACACTAACCTTAACAGTAACACTGAACATAATCCTCACCCTAACCCTAAACCTAACCATAACCATAACCCTAAGACTTAAACTAACACAAATAGTAACCATAACCCTAATCCAAACCCTACCTTTAATCTAACCCTAACCCTAACACTAACCGTAACCCTAAACCTAACCCTAACCAAAACCCTAACACTAACCCTAAGCCTCAAACTAACCCTAACTCTAACCCTAACATTAACCCCAACATGAACCCTAAAGCTAAAGATAAATCTAACCCTAACCCTTGACGTAACCTTAATTCTAAACCTAACCCTAAATCTAACACCAACAATAACCGTATCCCAAACCAAAAACTAACACTAACACTTACCCTAACATTAACCCTAAACCTAACCAAAAACATAACACTAAACTAACCCTAACTCTAACCCTAACACAAAGACCAACACTAACACGATTTGTAAACTAACCCTAACCCAAACACTAAACTTAACCCTAACCTAATCCTAACATTAATCATAAAATAACTCTTACTCTAACCCTAATTTTAACCCTAACCATAACATTAAACATAAACGTAACATTACCCTAAACATAAGAATAACCCTAACCCTAACCCTAACCCTAACCCTAACATGAATCCTAACTGTTACTGTAAACCTAACACGAACCATAACCATAAACCTAACCCTAACACTAACACTAACCCTAAACCTAACCCTAACACTAACACTAACCCTAAACCTAACCCTAACACTAACCCTAAAACTAATCATAACCCTAACACTAAACTTAAACCTAATCCTAACCCTAACACTAACCCTAACGCTAAACGTAAGCCCAACTTTAACCCTAAAACTAATGTTAAACTAATTCTAACTCTAACCATAAACCTAACGCAAAACTTATAGCAAAACATAACCCTAACCATAACCTAACACTAACCCTAACACTTACCTAACCATAACCCAAACCCTAACATGAACACCAACCCTAACACTAGCACTAACCCTTACCTAACCATAACCCTAAGTCTACCATGAACAGTAACACTAACCCAAACCCTAACCCTAATCCAACACTATCCCTAACGACAACACTAACTTTGTCACCTACCCTAACCCTGCCCTAACACTAACAGTAATACTAACTCTAATCCTAACACTATGCCTAACTTACCTGTAACCGTAAAACTAAACCTAACCCTAACACTTTGCCTCATTATAACCCTGTCTGTAACCATAACCCTAACTGTAACATTGACCATATCTCTAACCCTAAAACTAAACCTAAACCTATGTATAACACTAAACCAAACACTACTCCTCAACCTAATCATAAACCTAAACACAAAACTAACCCTAACACTAAAATATCTTTTAACCCTAACCCATACAGAAAACCTAAACCTAAACCTTACACTAACACAAACCATAATTCTTACCCTAACACTAACCTAAAGCTTACCATAACTCTAAACATATTGCTAAACCTAAAATTAATTCTAACCCTTACTTGAACCCTAACTATAACCCGAAAAATCACCTTAACCCTAACCCTTACACTAACCCTTACATTAACCAAACACTAACCCTACTGTATCACTAATTCTAGCCCTAACTCTAACCCGAAAAGTAACCCTAAAAATATCCCAAACCCTAACACTATCCTTAACTTTAATCCTAACACTAACTCTAACACATACACTAAACATAACACTAAACCTATACCTCACACTAAACCTATCCCTAACAAAAACCCTAACACTAACCCTAACACTAACACTAACTCTATCTGACCCATAACCCTAAAACTAAGCCTAACCTAAACCTAAGCCTCATTCTAATTTTAATTCTAACCATAACCCTAAACCTAATTCTATCACTAACCCTAGCAAAAACCCTAAACTTAACACTTACACCTAACACAAAAGATATCCCTGAACCTAACACTAATACTAACACTAACACCAACCCTAAACCTAACTCTAAAACTAACCGTAAACCTAACCCAAACCCTAACTCTAACTCTAAAACTAAAATAAACCATAACCATAACCCTAATCCTAACTCTAAAACAAACCCTAACACTAACTTTAACCCTAACCATAAAACTAACCCTAACCTTAAACCTAGCCCTATAGCTAAACCTATCCCTAACCCTAACACTATACCTAACCCTAACTTTAACAATAACACTAAAACTAACCCTAACCCTAACACTTACACTAACCCTAAATCCCACCGTAAGCCTAACCCTAAACCTAAAACTAATTCTAAACAAAACCCTTACACTAATACTAATCCTAACACTAGGCCTAACCCTAACACTAACTCTAAACCTATCCCTATCCCTAACACTATCCATAACCCTAATGCTAACAAAAACACTAACTCTAGAGCAAACCTATACCTAACACTAACCTAAACACTAATACTAACATGAACCCTAACCTTAATACTAATACTAACCCTAACATTAAACCTTACACTAACTCTAAACCTAACATTTACCCTAAAACTAATCCTAACTCAAAACCTAACCCTAACACTAACCCTTATTTTAACCCTAAACCTAACAGTAACCACAACCCTAAGACTTACACAAAACCTAAACCTAAGCATTACACTAAACCAAACCATTACCCTAACCCTAACACTAACACTAACCCTGACAATAAACCTAAACCTAATCCTAATTCTACCACAAACCCTATCCTGAACCCAAACGCTAAAACTAACCATAACCCTAAACCTGAACTCATCCTGTCACTAAACCTAACCATAAACCTAACCTTAACCTAAACTTAAATCTAACCCTAAATTTAACCTTAAACTCAAACACAACCCTAACCCTTACCTAAGCCTAACATTAACCCTAAAGCTAACAATAACCCTTACATTAACCTGAACCCTAACCATAACTCTCACCCTAACCCTAACCATATAACTTACAGTAACCCTAACCCTAACATAAACCTAATTTTATCCTTAACCATAACCCTAACATGAACCCTAACCCTAACCTTGACGTAACCCTAAACCTAACCCTTTCTCTAACACTAAACCTAACCTTATAATTAACCCTCCCCTAACACTAACCCTAACTGTAACTCTAACACTTACCTAACATTAATCCTAACCCTAACCTTAACCCAAAACCTAATCTTAACCAAAACCATAACACTAGCTATAACCCTAAGACTGACTCTAAACTTAAAAGTCACTCTAACACTAACCCTAAACCTAAACCAACCCTAAAACTAAACCTAACAATAACTCTAACACTAAACCTAAACCTATCTCTAAATCTTCCCCAAACACTAATCCTAAACTTGACCCTAACCCTAAGTGTAAAAAAAAAACACTAAGGCTAACACTAACCCTAAACGTAACCCTAACACAAAGGCTAATCATAAACCTAAAACGAACTCTAACACTAAACTTACAACTAACCCTAACCCTAACCTTATCACTAACCCTAAACCTAACCCTAACCCTAACACTAACTCTAAACTAACCCTAACCATAACACTAAACCTAAACACAAACCTAACCCTAACACTAACCCTAACACCAACCCTAACCCTAAACCTAACCCTAACCATAATCCTGACCTAACCCTAACCCTAACCATTACCTAACACTAACGTAACCCTAACAAAAACCCTAACCTAAACCTAAAACTAATTCTAACCCTAACACTAAACTTAACCCAAACACTAACACTAAACCTTACCATAACCGTATCGATAACACTAAGCTTAAACCTAACCCTCAACCTAACACTAAACTTAACACTATCCCTAACACTAACTGTAACCCTATACCTAATCCTAACCCTAACACTAACCCTAACCATAACCATATCCCAAACACAAACACTAACCCTAACTCTAAACCTAACCCTAACCCTAAAACTAACCCTAAGTCTAAAACTAACCCTGTCACTAATCCTAACACTAACACTAACCCTAATGCTAAACCTAAAACAAACCCTAACTCTAACCCTAATGCTAACACGAACACTAACCATAAACCTAATCCTAACTCAAATCTTAAAACTAAACCTAAACCTAACCCAAAACCAACCCTTAACCCTAACAATAACCCTAACCTAACACTACCCACAACTCTTACTACAACCCTAACCCTAACACTAACCATAGCACTAACACTAAACCTAACCCTAACACTAACCCTCACCCTAACTCATAATAGAACCCTAACCATAACAATAAACATAACCTTAACATTAAAACTCACCCTATCTTTAACACTAACCCTAACATTAACACTAAGCCTAAACCTAACACTAACCAAAACACTAACCGTAAATTTATCTCTAAGCCTAATCATAACCGTAAGCCTAAACCTAACCCTAATACTAACTGTAATACAAAACATAACAATAACCCTAACCCTAACTCTAAAACTAATCTTAAACCCAACTTTAACCCTAACCATAATTTTAACTCTAACCCTATCCCTAACTCTAACTGTAACACTAACCCTAAACGTAACCTTAACTCTAACTCTAATATTAATCCTAACCGTAACCCTAACACTCAACCTAAACTTAAACCTAACACTAATACTAACCCTTACCCTAACACAAACACTAACCGTAACCCTAGCTCTAAGTAATACTAACCCTATCCTTAACCCTAACACAAAAACTAACCCTAACCTAAACCTCAGTGTAACAGTAACCTTAACCAAAAACTAACCTTAACTTAACCCTAAACCTAAACCTAACCCTAACCCTAATCATAATCATAACACTAAACCTAACCATAACACTAACCCTGAATCTAACACTAATCTAAACCCTAACACAACCCTAACCCAAACACTCACCAATATGCTAACCATAACCCTAAACTTAAACTTTACCCTAACCCTAAAACTAATCTAATATTAACCCTTTCCTAAACATAACCCTAACTCTACCCATTAACCTAACCCTAAAGCTAAACCAAACACTAACTCAAACCCTAAAATTTACCATAAACCTCACCGTAATCCTACAACTTACACTAACCCTAACCCTAACTCTAACACAAAATCTAACCATGATCCTAACAGTAACACTAATCCTTATTTTAACCTAACCTTAACCTAAACCTAACCATAAACCTAACCCTAACACTAACCCTAACCCGAAATCTAACCCTAACCATATCCTAACCCTAAACTTAACCCTAATCCTAAAAATAACACTAAGCCTAACCCTAACCTTAACCCTTACCTAACCCTAACAGTAACCTTATCCCTAACAATAACATCAACTTTAACCGTAACCCAAAACCTCAACCGATCCCTAACCCTAACCCTAACACTAACCCAAACCCAAACCTATACCTAACCCTAACCCTTACATAAAAACTAAACCTAACTCTAAACCTGACATTAACCCTAATCCTAACTCTAAAGGTAAACCTATTTATAATGCTAGAACAAACATTAATGCTAACCTGAAATGTAACCCTTACACTAACCCTGTCACTAACCCTAAACCTAAACCTAACACCACCCCTAACCCTAACCCTATCACAAACCCTATGCCAAACCCTAATGGTAACCTAAATCTAAACCTAACCCTATCCTTAACATGAACCCTAAACCAAAACCTAACCCCAAAGGTGATACTAAACTTAATGCTAACACTAATACTAACACTAAATCTAATTATAACCCTAAACCTAAACCTAAACCTTATCCTAACGGTGTACAAATCCCTAACACACTAACACAAATTCTAACTCTAACACCATCCCTAACCCTAACCCTAACCCTAACCCTAATACTAACTGCAACCCTAACCCTAATCCTAAACCTAACACTAACAATAACATAAACCGTAAACTTAAACATAACCCTAACCCTCACCTAAGCCTAATCCTAACCCTAAATTTACACTAACCCTAAACCTAACACTAACAATAATCCTAAACTTCACCCAAACACTAACAATAACTTTAACAATAACCCAAACCCTAACATAACCCTAACACTCACCCTAACCCTAACACGAACTCTCAACCGAAACCTAAAACTTACCCTACCCTAACCCTAATGATAATATTAACCCTAACCCTAGCCCAAAACCTAACCTTAACACTAACCCTAAACCAAAACCTAAACATAACTCTAAACCTAACCCTAACCTTATCATTAACCCTAACCCTAACTGTAACCTTAACCCTAAGTCTAAACCTAACCTTAAACCCGAACCTAACAGTAACCCTAACCCTACCCTAATATGAACCAAAACCTAATCATAACTCTAACATAACCCTAACATTAAACCTAAAACGAATCCTAAACCTAACCATAAACTAACCCTAATCTTAACCTAACAATAACCCTAACCCTAACCTAAACCTAACACTAAACATAACACTAATTCTAATCATAACCCTAAAACTACAATAATCCTAAATATAGCCCTCAACAAAACACTAATCCTAACCCAGTAATAAACTTAACACTAACCCTGACCCTAACCCTTACACTAACACTAACCAAAATCTAACATGAGCCCTAACCCTAACTCTAATTGTAACCCTAAATATAACCTCAACCCTGTCCCTAATCCTAACTGTAACCCTAACACAAACCCTAGCCCAAACCATAATTCTAATCCTAACCTAAACCTAACCCTAACTTTTAACTCATACTAACCCTATCTTCAACACTAACCCAAACACTAAACCTACACCTAATCCTAATTGTAATTCTAAACATAATCCTAACCCTATCACTATCCCTAACCCTAAACCTAACACTAATCCAAACACTAACACTAACCCTAATCCTAAACCTAAACCTAACACTAACCCTAACCGTAACCCTAATCATAACTCTAATAATAAAACTAAACCTAACCATTACCCTTACTCTGAACTTCACCCTAAACCTAACCCTATTCCTAACACTATCTCAAACCCTTAACCTAACACAAACCCTAATCGTAACTCTAAACCTATGTGCAACACTAATCCTATCCCTAAACCTAAACAATCACCCTAAAACTACCTCTAACCCTATAACTAATTCTAACCCTATACTTAAATGTAAAACTCACCGTAAACCTAACCCTAAACCTAATCCTAATATTTACCATAACCCTAATTCTAACCCAAATCCTAAAACTTACCGTAACACTAACCCTAAACATGACACTAACCCTCACACTTACACTAACCCTAAAACTATCTCTAACCCTATTGCTAAACCTAATCCTAAACATAACAATAACACTAATCCTAACCCTAACCCTATCATTAACACTAAACTTAACACTTACTCTAAAACTAACCCACCTCCTATGTGTAACCCTACCCCTAACTAATCCTAACCTAACCCTAACCTTAAAACTAACTCTACCCTTAAGCCTAACACTAAACCTTACACTTATCTTAACCGTAACCCTGTATCAACCCTAACATTATTCCTAACCATTATAATAACCCTAAACCTAAACCTATCAGTAATACTAAACCTAACACAATCACTAAGCCTAGCCTCACTCTAAACCTAACCCTAAAACTAAACCTAAGCCAAACCCGAACTCTAACACTAACCCTAACACTAACCCTACCCTAACACTGACAATAACCTAACACTAACTCTAAACCGAACCAAACCATAAACTTAACAATAACCCTAACTTCTATCCTAACAGTAAAACTCACCCTAACTCTAAGCCAAAATGCAAACCTAACCCTAACGCTAATCCTAACCATAAACTTAACCCTAACTTTAACCCTAAACTTAACACCAACCCTAACACTAAACCTAAACCTAACCCTAATGCTAACCCTAACATTAAACCTATCCTTAACCCTAACTCTAAACATAACACTAACCCTAACACTAACGGTAAAACTAACCTTGATCATAAACCTAACCATAACTGTAACACTAACCGAAACATAAACCATAACCCTAACCCTAACACTAACCCTAACCCATCCATAACACTAACCATAACACTAAAACTATCCATACCCTATCACCAGCAGTAATTCAAATGAAATCCCTAATTCCACCCATAAACCTAACCCAACACTAAACTTAACTTTAACCCTAAATCACAACATAACCGTAACCATAAAACTAACACTATCACAAAAACTTACACTAATCCTAACCCTAACCCTAATCTAACCCTAAGCTTAAATGTAACCCTGACCCTATCTTTAACCCTGTACCTAACACAATCTGTAAGTCTTTCCCTAATCCTCACCATAACACAAAAACTAACCCTAACCCTGACACTAAACCTAAATCTAACCCTAAACCTATCCATAACCAGAATTTTAACACTAACCCTAACACTAAATTTAAACCTAACCCTAAACCTAACACTATCCCTAACCCTATCACTAACCCTATTACTAACTCTAACCCTAACCCAAACAATAATACCAAACCTAAACCTAACCCTAACCCTAACACCGAATTCAAATCCTAACTTATCCCTAACCCTAAACGTAACCCAAACCTAACCCTAAATTTAAACTTAACCCCAACTCTATCCCTAAACCTAACACTAAACCTAACCCTAAATCTAACCCTAACAGAAATCTTTACCCAAATCTAAAGCTAACCCTAAAGTCACCTTTACTCTAAACATAACCCTAATTTAAATCTAATCCTAACACAAACCCTAAACCTAACAATACACCTAACCTTACCCTAACCATAACATAAAACTTATCCTAACCCAAATCCTAATTGAAACCTTAAACATAATCATAACCATAAATTTTAACCTACCACAATCCCTTATCATTAACCTAACCTAACCCTAACCCTAAACCTAACCCTAACCCTAACACTAACACTAATGCTAACATGAACCCTAACTCTAATCCTAACACTAACCCTAAACCTAACCCTAACACAAACCCTAAACCTTACCAAAACCTAAGAGTAACCTTAAACCTAACCCAATTCCTAAAACTAACCCTAAACTTAACCTCAACCATAAACATAACGCTAATCCTAACTGTAATCCCAACCCTAACCCTAATACTAACCCTAACACAAACATTGAAACTACCCATAACTTAATCCTAAACCTAATCCTAACCGTAACATTAACACTAACCTAAACCCTAACACAACCACAAACCCTAACCCTAACCCTAACCCTAACACTAAACGTACCCTAACACTAACTGTAACCCTAACCCAAACCATAATTCTAAATGTAAACCAAAACCAAACCCTAATCCTAACACTAACACAAAACCTAACCCTAACCATAACCCTAAGTATAACACTAACCATAACCCTAATCCTAAAACTAACTCCAAACCTATCACTTAACCTAACACTATCCTTAATCCTAACCCTAACCCTAACCCAAACAGTAAAACCAAACCTAAACCTAACCCTAACCCTAAAACTCACGCTAAAAC
The DNA here is from genome assembly GCF_047511675.1 of Marmota flaviventris. Classification (NCBI taxonomy): domain Eukaryota; kingdom Metazoa; phylum Chordata; class Mammalia; order Rodentia; family Sciuridae; genus Marmota; species Marmota flaviventris. The sequence continues at coordinate 7,982,790 of NC_092509.1, forward strand.
TAACCCTAATATAAAACCTATTCCTAAAACTAACACTAACCCTAACCATAAACATAAAACTAAACCTAATCCTAATACTAACCCTAAACTTATACCTAACCCTAAACCTAACACTAACTGTAACCATTAACCTAACCCTAACACTAAACCTAACACTAACTCTAATGCAAAGTTTAACACTAACACTTACCCTAACCCAAAACCTAATCCTACCTGTAAACCTAGCTCTAACCCTAACACAAACCCTACCCTAACTAAAACCCTGACGTTATCCCTAACACTGACCATAACTGTAAAACGTACCCTAACACTAAACCTAAACCTAACCCTAAAAATAACCCTAACCATAACCATAACCATAACAATAACCCTAAATCTAACACAAACCTTAAAACTAAACATAAACCTAACACTAACCCTAACACTAATCCTAAACATATTGCTAAATCTAACACTATAACTAATGTAACCTAAACCTAACACTAACCCTAACCTGAACCTTAACACTAATCCTAAATCTAACTCTAATCCTAACAATATAATGAACCTTAAACCTAACCCTAACACTAACCCTAAACCAACACTAACCCTAAACTTAACACTAACCCAAACATTAACACTAACCCTAATTATAACCCTAACACTAACCGTAATCTTAACTGTGACAATAATCTTTAAACTAACCCTAAGGAAAAAATAACACTAAGACTAATCCTAAAACTAACCCTAATCCTAATCGTAACACTAAGAGTAACAATAACCCTAACACTAACCCTAACACAAACCCAAACCCTAACACGAAAACTAACCCTAACCCTAAACCTATAACAAATACTAAATATAAAGCTAAGCCTAACACAAACCCTAAACGTAACACTAACCCTAACCCTAACACAAACCCTAACCCTAACACTAACCCTAACCCTAACACAAACCCTAACACTAACAGTAAAACTAACCCTAACCTTAATCCGAATCCTACCTGTAAACCTAACCTAAAAATTACCCTAAACCTAAACCTAACGCCAACCCTAACCCAAAATCTAACCCTAACCCTAATCTAACTCTAAATTTTGATCTAACCCTAAATCTTACTCTAACGCAAACAGTAACCCTGACTCTAACCTTAACCATAACACTAACCCTAAGAGAAAACCTAATCCTAACCACAACCCTAAAGGTAACCCTAAAAAAATCCTATTACTAATCCTAAAACTAATCCTAATGCTAACACTAAATTTAACCCTAAAACTTAAACAAACACTAAGTGTAACCCTAACCTTAAACCTAACAAAAAAAAAAAAAAAAGAAAAAACTAAAGTTTTTTTTTTTTTTTTTTTTTTTTTTTTTTTTTTTTTTTTTTTTTTTTTTTTTTTTTTTTTTTTTTTTGTTGTTGTTTTGATTGTTCAAAACATTACAAAACTCTTGACATAGGGCTTATGAACTCCCATTTTTACCCCAAATACAGATTGCAGAATCACATCGGTTACACATTCACATTTTTACATAATGCCATATTATTAACTGTTCTATTCTGCTGCCTTTCCTATCCTCTACTATCCCCCCTCTCCTTCCCTCCCACCTTCTCCCTCTACCCCATCTACTGTAATTTATTTCACTCTTTGTTTTTTTTTTCCCATTCCCCTCACAACCCCTTATATGTAATTTTATATAACAATGAGGGTCTCCTTTCATTTCCATGCAATTTCCCTTTTCTCTCCCTTTCCCTCCCACCTCGTGTCTCTGTTTAATATTAATCTTTTTCTCCTGCTCTTCCTCCCTGCTCTGTTCTTAGTTGCTCTCATTATATCAAAGAAGACATTTGGCATTTGTTTTTTAGGTATTGGCTCTCCTCACTTAGCATAATCTTCTCTAGTGCCATCCATTTCCCTGCAAATTTAATGATTTTGTCATTTTTTGGTAGTGCATAGTACTCCATTGTGTATAAATGCCACAATTTTTTATCCATTCATCTATTGAAGGGCATCTGGGTTGGTTTCACAGTGTAACAATTGTGAATTGTGCTGCTATGAACATTGATGTGGCAGTATCCCTGTAGTACGCTCTTTTAAGGTCTTCAGGGAATAGTGCGAGAAGGGCAATAGCTGGGTCAAATGGTGGTTCCATTCCCAGCTTTCCCAGGAATCTCCATATGGCTTTCCAAATTGGCCACACCAATTTGCAGTCCCACCAGCAATGTACAAGAAGAGTACCCTTTTCCCCACATCCTCGCCAGCACTTGTTGTTTTTTGACTTCAAAATCCCTGCCAATCTTACTGGAGTGAGATGGTATTTTAGGGTGGTTTTGATTTGCATTTCTCTGACTGCTAGAGATGATAAGCATTTTTTCATGTACTTGTTGATTGATTGTATGTCCCCCTCTGAGAAGTGTCTGTTCAGGTCCTTGGCCCATTTGTTGATTGGGTTATTTGTTATCTTATTGTTTAATTTTTTGAGTTCTTTGTATACTCTGGATATTAGGACTCTATCTGAAGTGTGAGGAGTAAAAATTTGTTCCCAGGATGTAGGCTCCCTATTTACCTCTCTTATTGTTTCTCTTGCTGAAAAAAAAAATCTTTTTAGTTTAAGTAAGTCCCATTTGTTGATTCTTGTTATTAACTCTTGTGCTATGGGTGTCCTATTAAGGAATTTGGAGCCCGACCCGACAATATGTAGATCGGAGCCAACTTTTTCTTCTATCAGATGCAGAGTCTCTGATTTGATATCAAGCTCCTTGATCCATTTTGAGTTAACTTTTGTGCATGGCGAGAGGAGGGGATTCAGTTTCATTTTGTTGCATATGGATTTCCAGTTTTCCCAGCACCATTTGTTGAAGATTCTATCCTTCCTCTATTGCATGCTTTTAGCCCCTTTATCAAATATAAGATAGTTGTAACTATGTGGATTAGTCTCTGTGTCCTCTATTCTGTACCATTGGTCCACCAGTCTGTTTTGGTACCAGTACCATGCTGTTTTTGTTACTATTGCTCTGTAATATACTTTGAAATGTGGCATTGCTATACCGCCTGATTTACACTTCCTGCTTAGAATTGCTTTTGCTATTCTGGGTCTTTTATTTTTCCATATGAATTTCATGATTGCTTTATCTATTTCTACAAGAAATGCCATTGGGATTTTGATTGGCATTGCATTAAACCTATAGAGAACTTTTGGTAATATCGCCATTTTGATGATGTTAGTTCTGCGTATCCATGAACAGGGTATATTTTTCCATCTTGTAAGATCTTCTATTTCTCTCTTTAGGGTTTTGTAGTTTTCATGGTATAAATCTTTCACCTCTTTTGTTAGATTGATTCCCAAGTATTTAATTTTTTTTTTGAGGATATTGTGAATCGGGTGTTTTCCCTCATTTCCGTTTCAGAAGTTTTGTTGCTGATATACAGAAATGTCTTTGATTTAAGCATGTTGATTTTATATTCTGCCACTTTGCTGAATTCATTTATTAGTTCTAGCAGTCTTTCTGTAGACCCTTTTGGATCTTCTAGGTATAGCATCATGTTGGCCGCAAGTAGTGATAATTTAAGTACTTCTTTTCCTATTTTTATGCCTTTAATTTCTTTCATCTGTCTAATTGCTCTAGCCAGTGTTTCGAGAACTATATTGAATAGAAGTGGTAATAGAGGGCATCCCTGTATTGTTCCAGATTTTAGAGGCAATGCCTTCAGTTTTTCTCCATTCAGAATGATGCTAGCCTGCGGTTTAGCATAGATAGCTTTTACAATGTTGAAGTAAGTTCCTGTTATCCCTAGTTTTTCTAATGTTTTGAACATAAAGTGGTGCTATACTTTGTCCAATGCTTTTTCTGCGTCTATCGAGATGATCCTATGGTTCTTATCTTTAAGTCTATTGATGTGGTGAATAACATTTATTGATTTCCGTATATTGAACCATCCTTGCATCCCAGGGATGAATCCTATTTGATGATGGTGCACAATTTTTTTGATGTGTTTTTGTATCCGATTTGCCAGAATTTTATTGAGGATTTTTGCATCTAGGTTCATTAGAGATATTGGTCTGTAGTTTTATTTCTTTGAGGTGTCTTTGTCTGGTTTCAGAATCAGGGTGATGTTGGCCTCATAGAATGAATTTGGGAGAGCTCCCTCTTTTTCTATTTCCTGAAATTGCTTGAAAATTATTGGTATTAATTCTTCATTAAAGGTTTTGTAAATCTCCGCTGTATAGCCATCCTGTCCTGGGCTTTTCTTGATTGTTAGTGTTTTGATTGCTTGTTCTATTTCATCCATTGATATTCGTCTGACACAACATATTGGAATCTATGGGACACAATGAAAGCAGTTTTAAGAGGGAAATTCATCACCTGGAGGTCATTCCTCAAAAAAGAAAAAAAACAACAAATAAATGAGCTCACACTTCATCTCAAAGCCATAGAAAAGGAAGAGCAAAACAGCAGCAAATGTAGCAGAAGGCAAGAAATAATTAAAATCAGAGCGGAAATCAAGAAAATGGAAACAAAAGAAACTATTGAAAAAATTGACAAAACTAAAAGTTCGTTTTTTGAAAAAATAAATAAGATTAACAGACCCTTAGCCATGCTAAAAAATAGAAGAAGAGAGAGAACTCAAATTACTAACATATGGAATGAAAAAGGCAACATCACAACAGATACTACAGAAATACAGAAGATAATTAGGAATTATTTTGAAAACCTATATTCCAATAAAATAGAAGATAGTGAAGACATCCATAAATTTCTTGAGTCATATGATTTGCCCAGACTGAGTCAGGAGGAAAAACCCTAAACTTAACACTAAACTTAACTCTTACCCTAACCCTAACTCTAACCCTAAACCTAACACTATCCTCACTCTAATACTAAACCTAATACTAAACCTAACCCTAACCATAACCCTAACTGTAACACTAACCCTAAGGCTAACCATAACACTTGAACTAACCCTAACCCAAACCCAAACCCTAACTCTAATACTGACACTAAATATAATCCTAACTGTAATCCTAACCCTATCCCTAACCCTAAAAAAACCCCAACCCTATCACTAACGCTAACCCTAACCATAACCTCTTTTCTATCACTAAACCTAACCCTAACACTATCCCTACCAATAACCCTACCTCTAACACAAACCCTAATGGTAATCATAACCCCAACCACAACCTACCCTAACCCTAATACTAACTTAACCCTTATCCTAACCCTAACCCTAAAACTAACCTTAACCCTAATTCTAATGAAAACCCTAACACTAACCCTACCCCAAACCCAAACTTTAACTCTAACCTTAACCCAAATCTGACCCTAACCCCAAGTCTAACCTGAATTCTAACTGTAACCAAAAGCCTAAATCTAACCTTAACCCATACCCTTAGAGAAACCCTAAGAGAAACCCTAACACTAACCCTAACACTAACCACAACCCTAAACCTAACACTAACCCTTAACCTAACCTAAACACTAACTTCATCTATAACTGTAACCCTAACCCTTACACTTACCCTAAACGTAATCCTAAGCCTAATTTTAACCCTAACCCTAACCCTAAGATGAACCCTAAACCTAAATATAACATTAACCCTAACACTAAACTTAACCCTATCCCTAACACTAACACTAAGTTTTACACTAAGCCTAAACATAACTCTAACACTAAAACTAACACCTAACCTAACCCTATCAATAACATTCACTCTAAACCTATCCATAAACCTATCACTAACACTAACCCTAAACCTAAACCTAACCCTAACACTAACACTGATCATAATTCTAATGCTAAACTAACAGTAACACTACCCTTAACCCTAATCCTATTAGTAAACTTAACCATAACCCTTAACCTAACACTAAACTTAACCCTAAATCAAAATCTAACACTATACGTAAACCAAACCCTAACCCTAACCATAACACTAACACTCACCCTTCACCTAATATTAACCTTAAACCTATTCCTAACCCTAACACTATCCATAACCCTAACCCTAACACTATCCCAATTACTAACACTAACCCTAATCCTAAATGTAACCCAAACCTAATACTAACAATAACCCGAAACCTAACCCTTACCATAAATCTAAACCTAACCCTAACTGTAACACTAACCCTTAACCTAACCCTAACACTAACCATAACCCTAACTCTAACTATAACTCTAATCTGAATTGTAAGGCTAAACTTAATACTAAACCTAACCCTAACACTAAGCCTAAAAATAACCCTAACTATAACTCTAACACTAACCCTAACTCTAACAGTAACCTAACCCATAACACTAAACATAAGCCTAACAATAATTGTAACACTAAACATTACCCTAACCCCAAAATTAACCAGAACAATAACCCTAACACTATCATTAACACTAATACTAACCCTAACACTAACACTAAAACTAACACTAATTCAAAAACTTGCCCTAACCCTAACCCTAACACTAACCGTAACGCTAACCCTAATACAAATTCTAAACCTAGCCCTAACACTACCCCTAACACTGACCCTAACCCAAACCCTACACATAGATCTACACATAACTGTAACCGTAAACCTAACCTAACCATAACCCTAATAGAAACCCTAAATCAAACCAGAAACCTGAACCTAAAACAACCGTAACCCTAACCCTTACCCAACCCTACACGTAACTCTAACACTAACGCTAACTCTAACCATAAACTTTAATCTAACTGTAAACCTATCTGTAATTCTAACCCTAACCCTTAAAAATATCCTAATCCTAATCATAACCCTAATCCTAACTTTAAAATTTACCCTAACACTAACCCTAATCTTATCCTTAACCCTAACACTAAAGCTAACCCTAACCCTAATCCTAAACCTGACCCTCAACATAACATTAACCATAGCACTAACAATAACCCTAACGCTAAACATCTCCCTCACCATAACACTAACCCTAACACTTACTGTAACCCAAAATCTAACCCTAATACATTTCTATCCCTAACCCTAAAACTAACACTAACCCTAAACGAACCATAACACTATCACTAACCTTAACCCGGAATCTAAACATAATACTAACCCTAAACCTAATTTTAACAATAAATCTAAACCTATCCTTTACCTAACACTGTTTCTAACCTTATCCCTAACTCTAAATCAAACACAAATCATAAACCTAAGTCTAACTCTAACACTAACTCTAACCATAACAGAAACTTTAACACTAACACTAACAATAATGCTAATCCAAACACTATACCTAACTCTAACCCTAACCCTAACCATAACCATAGCTTTAACTAACCCTAACACTAAATCTAAACCTAATCCTAAACCTAACATTAACCCTATACCTAACCCTAACACTAACGCTAACCAAAACCCAAACACTAACACCAAACCTAAACTTAACCCTAACCCTAGAACTAACGCTAAAACTAACCCTAACATGAACCCTAACTCTAACCCTAACATTAACCCTAAACCTAACCCTAACACGAACCCTAACTCTAACCCTAACTCTAACCGTATACCTAACTCTAAAACGAATCCTAACCCTTACCAAACCCTTAGACAAACCTTAAACCTAACTAAATTCCTAAAACTAACCCTAAACTTAACCTTCACCATATCCATAAGGCTAATCCTAACCGTAATCCCAACCCTAACCCTAATACTAAACCTAACACAAACATTAAAACTATCCATAACTTAATCCCAAACCTAACCCTAACCCTAACATTAACACTAACCCAAAACCTAACACAACCACAAACCATAACCCTAACCCTAACACTAAACGTAACCCTAATACTAACTGTAACCCTAACCCAAACCATAATTCTAAATGTAAACCTAAACTAAACCCTAATCCTAACAATAACACAAAACCTAACCCTAAACATAACACTAAGTATAACACTAACCATAACCCTAACCCTAAAATTAACTTGAAACCTATCACTAAACTTAACATTATTCTTAATCTTAACCCTAACCCTAACCAAAACAGTAAAACCAAACCTAAACCTAACCCTAACCCTAAAACTCATGCTAAACCTAACCCTAATATAAACCCTATTCCTAACCCTAACACTAACCTTAATCATAAAAATAACCCTAAACCCAACCCTAAAACTAACCCTAAACTTATCCCTAAACCTAAACCTAACACTAACTGTAAACATTAACCTAACCCTAACACTAGCCCTAACTCTAAATCTAATGAAAAGGTTAACACTAACACTTACACTAACCCAAACCCTAATCCTAAGTGTAAACCTAGCCCTAACCTGAACCCAAACCCTAAACCTAACTAAAAGCCTAACATTATCCCTATAGTCACCCTAAGCTTAAAACGTACACTAACTCTAAACCTAACCCTAACCCTAAAAATAACCCTAACCATAACCATAACACTAACCCTAATCCTAACACTAACCCTGACACTAACCCTAAACATATTGCTAAATCTAACACTATAACTAATGTTACCCTAACCCTAAAACAAACCCAAACCTGAACCCTAACATAAATCCTAAAACTAATTCTAATTCTAACACTATGATGAACCTTAAACCTAACCCTAACACTAACCCTAACCCTAACCCTCACACTAACACTAACCCTAACCTTAACACTAACCCAAACTCTAACACTAACCCTAATTCTAACTCTAACACTAACCTTAATCTTAACTGTGACACTGATCTTTACACTAATCCTTACGAAAAACCTGAGACTAACACTAAACTTAAAACTAACCCTAATCCTAATGGTAACACTAAGAGTAACAATAACCTTAATACTAACCCTAACACAAACCCAAACCCAAAACCTAACACTAAACCTAATTCTAAACCTAACCCCAAAACTAACCCTAACATTAACCCTAAACCTAATTGTAACCCTATCCCTAACAGTTACCTTAACCCTAAAAAAAACCCTAACACTAAGCCTAACCCTAACTGTAACCTTGAAACAAACCCAAATGCTAACACTAACCCTAACCCTTTAAGTAAAACTAAATCTAAGAAAAACCTAACACTAACCCTTAACCTAACCCTAAACTTTACCCTAACCCCAACACTAAAACTAAATTTAACCTTAACCATAACACTAACCCTAAGACAAACCTAAACCTAACTATAACCCTAAACCTAACCATAATCCTAACCCTATCACTAACCCTAAACTAAGCTTAATCCTAACACTAACACTAAAACTAACTCTAATGCTAACCCTAACACCAACCCTCACACTAACCCTAGATCTACACATAACACTAACCCTAACCCTAACACTAACCCAACACTAAACCTCTCCCTAACTGTATACTATTGCTAACGTTAACTCTAACCCTAACTCTAACATTTACACTAATTTTACCTTTAAACCTAACATTAAACCTAACCCAAACAATAGCACGAAAACTAACCCTAATGCTAAACCTATAACAAATCCTAAATGTAAAGCTAACCCTAACACAAACCCTAAACCAAACAATAACTCTAACCTTAACCCTAACACAAACCCTAATACTAACACTAACAACTAACTCTAACCTTAACCCAAGTCCTACCTGTAAACCACACCTAAAAATTACCCTAAAACTAACCCTAAAATAAACCCTAACCCTAACTCTAACCCAAACACTAACACTAATTTAACTCTTATTTTTAATCTAAACATAAATCTTACCTTAACCCGAACACTAACCCTAACTCTAACCTTAACCATAACACTAACCCTAAGAGAAAATGTAATCCTAACCACAACCCTAAACGTAACCCTAACCCAATTCTATCACTAATCCTAAAATTAACCCTAATCCTAACCCTAATGCTAACCCTAACTCTAACCCTAAAACTTAAACAAACACTAAGTGTTGCCCTAACCTTAAACCTAACACAAAAAATAACCCTAAAACTAACACTAAACCTAACACTAAACCTAACTCTTACTCTAACCCTAACTCTCACGCTAAACCTAACCCTATCCCTAAATCTAATACTAACCCTAAAACTAAACCCAACCCTAACCATAACCCTAACCATAACACTAACACTAAGTCTAACCCTAATAATTGAACAAACCCTAAGCCAAACCCGAACCCTAACACTAAGACAAACACTAACCATAATCCTAACTGTAATCCTAACCCTATCCCTAACCCTAAAAAAACCTAACCCTTCACTAACCCTAACAAAAAAACCTAACCCTAACCATAACCCCTTTCCTATCACTAAACCTAACCCTAAAACCACCCCTAAAACTAACCCTACATCTAACACAAACCCTATTGGTAATCATAACCCTAACCCCAACCTACACTAACCCTAACAGTAACCTAACCCTTATCCTAACCCTAACCCTAAAACTAACCCTAAAACTAACCTTAACCCTAAATCTAACGATAACCCTAACACTAACCCTACCCAAAATCTAACCCTAAATCTAACCCTAACACAAACCTTAACTCTAAATCTAACCCAAACCTAAACCTAACCCTAACTCTAACCTGAATTCTAACTGTAACCATAACCCTAAATCTAACCTTAACACTTACCCTTACAGAAAACCTAAGAGAGACACTAACACTAACCCTAACACTAACCCTAACCCTAAACCTAACACTAACCCTAACCTAAACACTAACTTTATCTGTAACCATAAACCTAAACCTTACACTTACTCTAACCCTAATCCTAAGCCTAACCATAACCCTAACCCTATCCCTAAGACGAACCCTAAGCCTAACTCTAACCCTAACACTAACCCTAACAGTAAACTTAACCCTATCCCTAACACTAACACTAAGTCTTACACAAATCCTAAACATAACTCTAACACTAACAATAACCCCTACCCTAACCCTATCACTAACCCTAACTCTAAACCTATCCATAAACCTATCACTAAAACTAACCCTAATCCTAAACCTAACCCTAACACTAATACTGATCCTAATTCTAACACTAACCTAACAGTGACACTACCCCTAACCCTAATCCTATCTGTAAATTTAACCATAACCCTTACTCTAACACTAAACCTTACCCTAAATCTAAACCTAACACTAAAAGTAAACCAAACTCTAACCCTAACCGTAACACTAATACTCACCCTTGGCCTAATATTTACCTTAAACCTATTCCTAACCCTAACACTATAAATAAACCTAACCCTAACACTAACCCAATTGCTAACACAAACCCTAATCCTAACTTTACCCAAACCTAACACTAAAAGCAACCCTAAACCTTATCATAAATCTAAACCTAACCCTAACCGTAACACTAACACTTAACCTAACCCTAACCTTAACAATAACCCTAATCCTAACCATAACTCTAACTCTAACCCTAATCTGAACTGTAAGGGTAAACTTAATACTAAACCTAACCCTAACACTAAGCCTAAAAATAACCCTAACCATAACCCTAATACAAACCCTAACCCTAACAGTAACCCAACCCATAACATTAAACATAACCCTAACAATAACTGTAACACTAATCATTACCCTAACCCCAAAATTAACCAGAACACTAAACCTAACACTATCAATAACATTAATACTAAACCTAACACTAACACTAAAACTAACACTAATCCTAACTCTTGCCCTAATCCAAACCCTAACACTAACCCTAATCCTAACCCTACACATAGATCTACACATAACCATAACCGTAAACCTAACCTTAACCCTAACCCTAATAGAAACCCTAACTCAAACCAGAAACCTAAACCTAAAAAACCCTAACCCGAAACCTTACCCAACCTTAAACGTGACCATAACACTAATGCTAACTCTAACCATAAACTTTAATCTAAGCATAAACTTATCTGTAATTCTAACCCTAACTCTAACCCTTAAAAATATCCTAATCTTAACCATAACCAGAATCCTAACTTTAAAATTTACCCTAACACTAACCCTAATCCTATCCTTAACCCTAACTCTAAAGCTAACCCTAACCCTTACCCTAAACCTGACCCTTAAACTAACACTAACCCTAACACTAACAATAACCCTAAAGCTAAACATCAACCCTAACCGTAACACTAACCCTGACACTTACCGTAACCCAAAACCTAAGCCTAACAAATCCCTATTTATAACCCTATAACTAACTCTAACCCTAAACCAACCATAACTCTATCACTAACCCTAATCCTAGATCTAAACATGATACTAACCCTAAACCTAATTTTAACAATAAATCTAAACCTATTACTAAACCTAACACTATTTCTAACCTTATCCCTAACCCTAACTCAAACACTAATCATAAACCTAAATCTAACCCTAACACTAACTCTAACCATAACACAAACCTTAAACCTAACACTAACATTAATACTAATCCTAACACTGAACCTAACACTAAATTTAACCTTAAGTTTTACCCAAACCCTAAACCTTACCCTAACCCGAACAGTACCCCTAACCCTAAACATAAACATAACAATTACTCTAACCATAATCCTAACACTATACCTAACTCTAACCCTAATCCTAACTCTCAACCTAACCATAACCATAACCTTAACACTAACCCTAACCCTAAATCTAACTCTTACCCTACACAAACTCTAACCCTAAACACATACCCTAAGTCCAACACTAACACTAACACTATCACAAGCACTTACCCTAACCCTAACCATAACCCTAGTTCTAACCGTCACCCTAAAACTGACCCTAAACCTAACCCTAACCCTAACTCTAACCCTAACACTAAACCTAAGCCTAACCATAACCCTTACCCTAACCCTAACCCTGAATCTAATTCAACCATAAATCTAATACTAACATTAACACTAACCTTAACCCTAACCCAACACTAATCCTAATGATAACCCAGCAGTAACCCTAACCATAATACAACTGGAACACTAACCCTAAAACTTACCCAAACCCTAACACTAACCCTAACCATAACCTTAACCCTAACACTAACCCTACTCCTAACACCACCCTAATGCTAATAATCCCAACCCGAACCCTTACCCTAACATTTACACTAACCCAAACCCTAAAAAAAACACTAACCCTAAACCTAATTCTAACCATAATTTTAAAAGTAACCCTAACACTAACACTAACCCTAACTCTCACCTAACCCTAACTCAAAACCTAACTGTAAACCTAAAGCAAACCGTAACACTAACCGTAATCATAACCATAATACTACACCTAATGGTAAGCCCAAAACTAACAATAACTCTAACATTTAACCCAACCCTATTCATAAACATAATCCTAACCCTAACACTAAACCTACTCAAAAACCTAACCCTAACCCTAACCCTAACCCTAAGTCTAACCCTAACACTAACACTAAGCCTAATTTTAACCCTAACACTAACACTAAACAAAACACTAACCCTAACCCTAACAATAACCCTAACCTTAACACTAACACTAACCCTAACCCTACCCCTAATCTTAACACTAACTCTAACTCTAAACCTTACTGTAATCCTAACACTAAACCTAACTCTAATTCTAACACTATATATAACCCTAATCCTATTCATAACCTAACACTAACCCTAACCCTACCCCTAACAAAATCCTATCACTAAACTTAATCCTAACACAAACCCTAACCCATTTCTAACACTAAATCTAATTGAACACTAACCCTAACTCTAACACTAACTCTAAAAATAACCCTAACCCTAATATTAATTTTAACACTAACCCTAAACCTACATCTTAAGCTAACCCTTACCCTAACCCTAATCCTAACACTAACTCGAATCCTATCCATAACCTTAACACTATAATTAAACCTAAACCTAACCCAATCATAAACACTAACAAAAACATAACGCTAACCCTAAACCTAACCCTAATGCCCACCCTAACCCTAACACTAACACAAACCATAACACTAACTGTAACAGTAACACTAACCATAACCCAAATCCTAAGTATTACCTTAACCCTAACACTAACCCTATACTTAGCATACCCCTTACATAAATCTAACCCTTACCCTAACCCTACCCCTAATTGTAACACTAACCTTAATTCTAAACCTAATTCTAACACTAACCTTACAATAAAATTTAACACTAACTTTAATCCTAACCTTAACCTTATCTTAAGTGTAACCCTAACCCTAACAATAACCCTAACCCTAATCCTAACTCTAACCCTAAACTAAACCTAACACTAACCCTGAACCTAACACGAACCCTAACACTAATCCTAACACAAATACTAACACTAACCTAACCCTAAACCTATCACTCACCCCAACCCGAATCCTAACCCTAACACTTACCATAACCCTAACACTAAGCTGAATACTAATTCTAACCCTAACACTAACCATAACCATAATACTAACCCTTAACTTAACCCTAAAACTAAACTTAAAAATAATTTTAACCATAACCATAACACTAAACTTAACCCTAAACCTAAACCCAAACCTAAACCTAACACTAACACTAGCAATAATCCAAAATGTAACTGTAACTGTAACTCTAACACGAACCTGAAGTCTAACCCTAAACCTAACACTAACACTAACACTAACCCTAACTCTAAACCTAAACCTAACCCCCCTAACACTAACCCTAACTCTTACCCTAACGATAATCCTAACTGTAACCCTAAGCTTAACACTAACTCTAACTCTATTGCTAACCGTAATACAATACCTAACTGTAACCCTAAACCCAACCTTAACACTAAACCTAACCCTAATCCAAAACTACAGCTAAGGGTAACAATAACACTAACTCTAACCTTTAACCCAACACTATTCCTAAACATAATTCTAACCCTAACACTAATCCTAATCCTAAAACTAACCCTCACCCTAACACGAACCCTAAGTCTAACACTAACAATATCACTAAGCCTAACTTTAACCCTAACACTAACACTAAACATAACACTAACCCTAACCCTAACTCTAAAAATAACACTAACTATAACACTAACACTAACCCTAACCCTACCCCTAATCCTAACACTAATATTAAATCTAACTCTAAACATTTTGTAATCCTAATACTAAACCTAACCACAATTCTAAACTCAAATATAACCCTATTCCTATTTGTAACCCTAACTCTAACCCTAACCGTATCTGTAACCAAAACCTACCCCTACACTTAAACCTAACACAAACCGTAACCCTATTCCTAACACTAAAACTAAATCTACCCCTAATCCTAACTCTAACCCTAACTCTAAAAATAACCCTAACCCTATCATTAATTTTAACACTAACCCTAAACCTACACCTAAGCCTAAACCTTACCCAAAAACTAATCCTCACCCTAATGCTAACACTAATTCTAATCCTATCCATAAACATAACATTATTATTAAACCTTAACCTAACCCTAACACAAACACTAATAAAAACATAACCCTAACCCTAACCCTAAACCTAAAACTCATCCTAACCCTAACTGTCACACTAACACTTACCATAACACTAACCCTAACGAAAAATTTACCACTAATACTATCCCTAATCCTAAATCAAATTCTAAACCTAACCTAAAACTAACATAGCCCTCAGCTGAATGCTTACCTTAACCAATACGCTTACACTAAACTTAAACTTAACCATAACACTAACAAAAACCTTAACCCTAACACAACCCTAACCTTAAAACTTATACATACCTATTTCAAAAACCTAACATGATCCCTAAACCTAACCCTTAACCTAATCCTAACACTAACACTAATTCTAAATTTAACTCTAACCCTAGCCATTACACTAAAACTAACCCTAACCCTAAGACAAACCATAACCATAAGCTTAAAACTAACCTCACCCTAAAAGTAACCCTAACCCTATCACTAACCCTAACCCTAACCTTAACACTAAACCTAATCCTAAACTTAGCACTAACCTAAGGCAAACCCTAACACTAACACTTATCCTAATACTAACACTAAACCTAAATTTAACCTTAACACAAAACCTAACCCTAACACTAACCCTAAAACTAACCCTAAACCTAAACCTAACACTAAGCCTAATACTAACACTTACCCTATCCTAAACCTTACCCTAAAACCAAACACTAAACCTAACCCTAACCATAACTATAACACTAACCCTAACACTAACCTTAAAAATTCCACTAAGCCCAAACCTAACCCAAACACTAACCCTAACCCAAAAACTAACCCTAAACACAATCATAACCTTTACACTAACACTAATCCTAACCCTAACCCTAACACAAACACTAAGATTAACTCTAACTCTAATGCTAACACAAACCTTAATTTAACCAGAATTCTGAACCTAATGTAACCCTAACCCTTATGCTTACCTAATCGTAACCCTAACTCTAACACAAACACTAACCATATCCTTAAATCAAACACTAACAGTATCCCTAAACCTAACCCTAACCCTAACATTAAGACTCACCATAACCCTAACCAAAACACTAAGTCTAACTGTAACCCTAATCCTCACCCTCACACTTACCCTACTCCTAAATATAACTGTAACAGGAAGCTTAACACTAAACATAACCCTAAACGTAACACTAACCCTAATCCTAAACCTAACCATAAACCTAACCCTGACACTAACCATAATGCTAACCCTAATGATAAACCTAAATATAATCCTAAGTCTAACCCTAACCCTCACCCTAACACTCAAGTTAACACTAACCCTAACCTAACCCTAACTGTATCCCTAACCCTATAATAACACTATCCCTAACCCTAACCCAAACCCTAAACCTAACCATAATCATAACTCTAACGATAAAACTAAACTTAACCCTAACACAAAACCTAACCCTAACCCAAACCCTAAAACTAACACTAACCCTAATTCTAAGCTTAACAACAACTCTAACTCAAACCATAAACCTAACTTTTACCTAACCCTAACACTAATGCTTACCTAACCAAACCCAAATCCTAACAGTAACAGTAACCCTAACAGGAATGCTAACCGTAACTGTAACACAAACCCTAAACCTAACCATACCACTAAGCCTAACCCTCACCCAAACAGTAACTCCAACCCTAACACTTACCTAATACTAATACTAACCCTATTTCTAACCCTAACCAAAACCCTAACCCTCACTAAAACTCTATACCTAAACTTAACAATACCAAAAACCCTAACACTAACACTAACCCTAAACCTCATTATAAACCTAAAACAAACACAAACCCAAAACCTAACCATAATCTAACCCTAACACTAACCCTAACCCTAAAGCTAACTGAATAACTAATTCTAACGCTATCCCAAACCATAGCACTAAGCCTACCCTTACCTGAACCCTTACCTTAACACTAAACCTGACGGAAACCCTAAGCTAAACCATAATGCTAACCCTAACCTAACTCTAATGCTAACATTTATCTAAACCTTACCATAATCCTAAACTTAACACTAACCCTAACAATAACTCTACCAATAAATTTAACACAGATCCTAAACCTAAATATATCAGTAAGCCCAACCCTCACCCAAACCCTAACAATAACCCTAACCCTAACCCTAAACCTAACCCTAAACCTAATCCTAACATACACCTTAACGCTAACGCAAACACTAACACGAAACCTACCTTTAAACCTAACCCTAACCCTAATCCAAACCATAACAATAACCTAACCCTAACCCTAAAACTTACTCCAAACCAAAACCTAACACTAACCCTAACCCCAACACTAACTGTCACCCTAAAACCTAGAATAACCCCAACCAAACACTAAAAAACATTAACCCTAAACCTAAAACTAATCGTAACAATAACCCTAACCCAAAACCTAAACCTAAACCTAAAACTAACACTAATCTTAAACTTAACCGTAACCCTACCACTAACCAAATCTACTCTAACACTAACCCTAATTTTAACCCTAAACCAAGCCATAACTGTAACTTTAAACATAACCCTAATGGTAGCCCTATCAGAAACCCTATCCCTAACCCTACAACTAACACTAAAACTAACCCTAACACGAACCTTAACCCTAATTTTACACTAACACGAATTCTAAACCTAACCCTAAACCTAATCCTAAACCTTAACCTAAACCTAACCCTAAACCAAATCCTAACACTTACATTAACCTAACCATAACACAAACAACAATACTAACCCTATCCGTAACACAAATCCTAACTCTAAACATAACCCTAAACTTAACCCAACCCTAAACCTAAACCTAACCAAAAAATAACCCTAAATCTAACCCTAATCTTATCACAAACCCGATCCTTTATCCTAACTCTAACACTAACCCTAACCCTAACCCTACTACGAACCCTAAAGAAACCTTTATTGTAACTGTAACAGTAACACTAAAACTAACCCTAAATTTATCATTAAATTTAAATTTATCATTAACCCTAACCCTTACAGTATACCTGACAATAACACTAACCCTAACCCTAAATCTTTTAAAAACCCTAATTCTAAACCTAACCCTAACCATAACACTAACCCTAACCCTAACACTAACCCTAAGCTAACCCTAAACCTAAACCTAACCCTAAAATTAACCCTAACACTAAATCTTACCCTAAACCTAACCCTCTCCCTAACACTAACCCTAAACTTTACTATAACCCTAACACAAACACTAATGCTCAACCTAACTCTAACCATAACACTAACCCAAACCCTAAACATAAACCTAAAACTAACACTAAACCTAACCCTAACATGGAGTTTTACCATATCCCTAACATTAGCATAACCCTAACCCTAACATAAACCTAACCCTATGCTTCATCCTAACACTTATCCTAACTGTAACCGTAACCCTATCCCAAACACTAACCGTAATCCTAACCCTAAACCTAACCTAACCCTACCTCTAACCCAAAAACTAACACTAACTCTACCTGTAACTCTAAAACTAATCCTATCCCTTACACTAACCATAACTCTATGCCGAATCCTAATCTTAACGCTAACCCTAACCTAACCCTAAATGTAATACAAAACCTAAACCTAACCCTAACTCTAAAAAAAACATAACCCTAACCCTAATCCCAACCCTAACACTTACCCTTTTCTAAACCTAACCCTAACACCAAACATAATACTAACAATAACCCTAACACTAACCCTAACCCTAACATGAATGCTAAATCTATCCCTAACCCTAAACCTAACAAAAACACTAAACTTAACACTAACTCTAGCACTACCTCTTACTCTAACACTAACACTAACCCTAAACCTAACCCTAAACCTAACACTAAACCTAAACCTAACTATAGCACTAACCCTAACCCTAACATTAACCATAACACTAACTCTAACCCTAACCCTAAATGTAAACGTAATTCTAACCCTAAACAAAACCATAACCATAACCCTAACTTAACCCTAATACTAACCTTACTTAACCCTAATGGTAACACTGATCCTAACAATAAACCTAACACTAACCCTTACCCTAACCTTTCAAGAACCCAAGCACTAACGATACCACTAAACCAAACACTAAAACAAACCCTGACTCTAAATCTAACAGTAACCCTAAACCTAAACTTAATCCTAAAATTAATACTAACTCTACCCCAAACCTAAACTTAACACTAAGAGTTACTCTAAATCTAAGCCTAACAGAAACCCTAACCTAAACCATAACCCTTACTCTAACCTAACCCTAACTCTCACACTTACTTAAGACTAATCCTAATCCTAATCCTAAAGTAACCCTAACCCTAAACCTAACACTAACCATAAACTCAACCCTAACCCCAGCCCTAACTTCAACACAAAACTTAACCCTAACCCTAAAACCAAAGCTAATGCTCAACCTAACACTAACCCTAACCTTAACTCTAACCCTAACCCTAACACTAACCCTAACACTAAAATTAAACCTATACCTATTTCTAAAACTAACCATAACCCTAACTCTAAACATAACACTAACATTAAACCTATCCTGAAACCTAACAATTACCCTAACCCTAACCATATCCCTGACCCTAACCTAACACTAACACGTACCTTAACCCTAACACTAACACTAACACTAAAACTTCCCGTAAACCTAACACTAACCCTAACACTAACCCTAAACCTTATGCTAACCATAACAATAAACTTAACCCTAACCCTAACCCTAATACTACACTAATTTTAACCCAAACACTAACACAATCCCTAACTTTAAAACTAACCATAACCATAATCATAACCCAAACTTTATCCCTAAAGCTAAACCTAAACCTTACCCTAACCCTAAGAATTTCCTTAACACTAACCCTAAGCCAAAACCTAACCATAAAACTGACCCTAACCCTATCTTTAACCCTAAACATAACACTAACACTAACTCTAACCCTAAACCTAATTGTAAGCCTAACACTATAATTAACCCTGACCCTAAACCTAACCCTAACACTAACACTAACACCAAGATTAACCCTAACCCTAACCCTAATCCTCACTCTTAGATGAAACATAACCCTAACCCTAACACTAACCATAACCCTAACACTAACCCTAACCCTAACACTAAACCTAAAGTAACCCTAACCCTATACCTAACACTAACACTAACCCTATCCAAAACAGGAAACCTAACCCTAACACTAACCCTAATTCTAACCCTAACCCTAACCCTATCGCTAACCCTAATACTAAACCTCACACTACACCTAACCCTAACCCTAACCCTATCTCTAACACTAAACCTAAGCATAACACTATCCCTAACACTAAATCTCACCCTTAACCTAACACTAACCCTTCACCTAAACTTATCATTATCCTAACTGTAACACTAACCCTCAACCTAACAATAACCCTCAACTTAAAATTAAAAAAAATAACACTAACCTTAACCTAAAACTAACAGTAACCCTAACCATAAAGTAACACTAATCCTAACACTATCTCTAACCCTAATCTTAACTTTAATCATAACAATATACATAACCATACCTGTAATCCTAACGCTAACCGTGAACTTAAACCTAACAGTAAGCATAACCCTAACACTTACCCTAACCCTAATCCTAACACTAATACTAACACTAATTGTAAGTGTAACCCTAATCTTATCCGTAACCCCAACCCTAATTCTAACACTAACCATAACCTTAAACCTAACCCTAAAACTAATGCTAATTCTAAACCTAACCCTAACACTAAGTCTAAACCTAACCCTAACCCTTAACCTAATCCTAACACGAACCCTAAACTTAACATGAACCCTATCGCTAAACCTAACCCTAAACCTAACACTAACGTTAACCTTAACCCTAACAGTAATCTGAGAGTAACCATAAACCTAACCGGTAACCTAATGTAAACCTAACCCTAACCCTAACTCTAACACTAATTTTAATCCTAACACAAACCCTACCCAAACCCTAACTTGAACCCTCAAACTAACCCTAACACTAAACTTAACCCTAACTCTAACCCAAAACCTAACCCTAAATTAACACTAACCCTAAAACTAACCAAATCTCTAAAAAAACCAACCCTTAACCCTAGCCCTAACCCTAACCCTAACACTAACCCTAACCCTAATCCTAACCCTAACCTTAACCCTAAAGTAACTGTAATCCTAACCCTAACTGTAACCCTAACCATAACCGTAATCATAACACAAACCTTAACTAAAAATATAACCCTAACCCTAACATAACAACAACCCTAACCGTTTCCTAACTTTCACCCTAACCCTAAACCTAACACTAAACCTTATACTAAATATAACCCTAATTGTAACACTAACTCTAAACCCAACCCTATCCCTATCACTAACCCTAACTCAAACCCTAAATCTAAACCTAATACTAACCCTAACCCTAACACTAAACTTAACCCTAACAATAACACTAACCCAATCTCTAAACCTAAACTTAACCCTAAAAATAACACTAACCCTAAACTTTACCCTAATCCTAACACTAACACTAACACAAAAACTAACACAAACCCTAACCCTACCCTAACACTAACCCTAAAACAATCCTTAACAATAAACCTAAATCTAACCCTAACTCTAACACTAACCTAGAACTAAACATAACCCTAACACTAAACCTATCCTTAACCCTAAACCTAACCCTAACATTAACCGTAACACTAACCCTATCTCTAACCCTAACACTAAGCCTAAAGTAACCCTAACCCTAAACTTAAACTTTACCCTACCACAAACTCTAACCCAAAATGTAACCTTAACCCTAACATAACAGTAACCCTAACCGTTTCCTAAATATAACCTTAAACCTAACCCTAACACTAAAACTAACACTTACCCTATCCCTAATCCTAACATTAATCCTAACCTCAACCCTATCCCTATCATAATCCTAACATTAACCTTTACCCTAAACCTACCACTAATCCTATTTCTAACAGTAACTTTAACACTAACACTAACCCTAACCCTAAACCTAAAACTAACCCTAACCCTAACCAACCTGTAACCCTAAAACTAACACTAACCTAATTCTACACATCACTTTAACCCTCTTACTAATCATGACCCAAAACTTAAATCTAACTTTAACCATAACAGAAACACTAAAAATAAGGATTACCCTAACACAAATCATAACTCTAACCCTAATACTAACCAAAACACTAACCCTAAACCTAACCCTAACCCTAACTCTAAAACTAACTCTAAACATAACCCGAATTCTAACCCTAACTCTAATTCTAACCCAAGAACAATCCCTAACCATAACCCTAAATTTAATCTTAAAACTAACCGGGAATGTAACATTAACCCTAACCCTAATTCTAATCCAAAATTAACCGTAAACTATCCCTCACCCTAACCCTAACCCTAACTCGAACCCAAACCCTAACCATATACCTCAACATAAGCCTAACATTAATCCCAAACCAAACCATAACCCATAATCTAACACTTACCCTAACCATAAAACTAACCCTAAACCTAAACATAACCTAACATTAAACATAAACCTAACAGTAAACTTAACCCTAACAATAACACTAACCCTAACCTTAACTCTAACCCTAACCCTAATGTAACCCTAATCTTAACCCTAACAAAAACCATAACCCTAACCCTAACCCCCAAACCTAACCTTAACCCTAAACCTTACATAACACTAACCATAATCCTATGTGTAAACGTAACACTAATCAAACCCAAATCTTACAAATAACATTTACACCAACCCTAACCCTGTACTAACCCTAAACCTAACCCTAACCCTAAACCTAACAGTAACCTAACCCTAACTGTACCCTAACTCTAACACTAACCCTAACCCTAACACTAACCCTAAACCTAACCATAAACCTAGAAGTAACCCTAAGCCTCACTCCAATCCTAATACTAACCACAAAACTATCCCCAAACCTAACCCTAACAAAATCTCTAAACCTATTCCTAACCCTATCTCAAACGATCACTCTAACACTAATTCTAATACTAACCCTAATGCTAAAACTAACCTTACGTCTAACCCTAACCCTAACTTTAAACCTGACCCTGATCCTAACCCTAACCCCAACACTAAACCTAACACTTACCTAAATATAACACTAACTCTAACCCTAACCCTAACAATAACCCTAATTCTAACCGAATCCTAACCCTAACCCTCACCCTAACTGTAATCCGAATGTAACTCCAACCCTAACCATAACCCAATTTCTAACAAAAATCCTAACCTAAACAATAACCCTAAACTTAAACTAACCCAAAACTTAACCTTTACCTAACCCTAATCCTTACCATCACCTGAACCCTAACACTAACCCACTCACTAACCCTAATGCTAAACCTAATACTAACCCTAATTCAAAAACTAACACTAACTGTAATAAGTATAACCCAAACCCAAACTCTAACGCTAACTCTAATTCTAACCCTAAACTTAATATTAAAACTTACACTAACCATAACCCTAACACGAAACCTAACCCTAATCCTAACCCAAAACAACCCTAAAACTAAACCTCTCCTGTAACACTAACCCTAAACATAACCCTAACACAAACCCTAACTAAACACTAACCTTAACCTAACCCTAGTCCTAACCCTAACCATAACCCTAATCCTAATCCTAAAGCTAACCCTCATCCTGACAATAACCCTAAGCCTCAATCTAACCCTAATTCAAAACCTAACACTAACCCTAACCCTAACACTAACACTAAATATAACCCAACACAAACACTAACCCTAAACCTAACACTTACCCAAAAGCTACACTAACACAAACCCTAACCTTAATCCTAACACGAACCATAAATTTAACCGTAATCCAAATTTAACTCAAACCCTAACCCTAATCCTAACACTAATCTTAACCCTAAACTTACCCTAACCGTAAAACTAACCCTAACCTTAACCCTAATATTAATCTCTACCTTAAGCCTTATCCTAACCCTAACACTAACCCAAACCCTACAACTAACACTAATCTTAACCCTAAATTTTAACCAAACCCTAACACTAACCCTAATCCTAATCCTAAAACTAACTCTAACCCTATCCATAAACATAACACTAATATTAACCCTAACCCTAACACAAACACTAAATATAACCCAACCAAAAACTAACCCTAAACCTAACCCTAATCCTAAACCTAAACCTAACACAAACCCTAACCTTAATCCTAACATGAACCATAAATCTAACCCTAACCCTAATTTAACTCAAACCCTAACCCTAAAACAAATCTTAACCCTTACCCTTTCCCTAACCCTAACACTAATCTTAACCCTAACTTTTACCCTAAGCATAACACTATACCTAATCCTAAACTCAACCCTAACCTAAACCTAAATCAAACTCTAAACCTATCCCTAAAGTGACACTAACACTAACCCTAACCCTAACACTAACACTAAATATAACCCTAACCCTAAACCTAAACCTAACACTAAACCTAAACATAAACATAAACCTAACACAAATCCTAACCTTAATACTAACATGAAAGATAAATCTAACCCTAACTGTAATTTAACTTAAACCCTAACCCTAACACTAATCTTAATTCTAACCCTTACCCTAACCCAAACACTCACCCTAATCCTAACCCTAACCTTAACCTAACCCTAAACATAAACCTAATTCTAATCCTAATTTTAAAGTTTATCATAAGCCTAACCATAACCCTAACTGTAATCCCAACACAATCCCTAACCCTAAAACTAATAGTAACCTAAACCCTAAACCTAACCCTAACCCTAATATAACCCTAATCCTAACCCTAACCCTAACCGTAACCTAACCCTAACCCTACCTGTAACCATAACACTAATTCAAACCCAAATCTTAATACTAACCCTTACCCCAACCCTAACTTTATACAAACCCTAGCCCTAACCCTAACCGTAAACCTAACCCTAACCTTAACCCTAACTATACCCTAACCCTAAAACTAAACCTAACCCTAACACTAACACTAATCATCACCCTAAAACTAACCCTAAGCATCACTCTAACCCTTATACTAAACATAAATCTATCCCTAACCCTAACCCTAAAAAAAAATCCTAAAATTAATCTTAACCCCATCACAAATGATAACCTTAACGTTATCACTAATATTAACACTAACCATGATGTTAAAATTAACCCTAAGACTAACTCTAACCCTAACTTTAAACCTAAACCTAATTCAAACATTAAATCTAACCCTAAACCTAACCCTTACTTAAAATAACTTTAACTCTAACCCCAATCCTATCCCTAACAATAACTTTATCCATATATGTAACACAAACATTCCCCTAACCGTACCCTAACCCTAACAGTAATAGCACTAGCCATAAAAATAACCCTTAACCTAAAGTAAGGACTAAACATATCACTAGACCAAATGCTAGTCCTGATTGTGGCCTTAACCATAAAACTAATTCTAACCCAACTATGACCCTTAACCTAATAGAAACCCTAGCTCTAAACCTTGTCCTAAACCTAAACTTAACCCTAATATAGACTCATCCATAACCCTGACCCTAACATTAGTCATAACCATATCCCTATCTCTTAAATTACCTATAGCCCTAAGCTTAACCCTAAGCATCAAACAAAACCTAGACCTAAAGCTAGCCCTAATCATAACCCTAAACATAACCTTAGAGCTAACCTTAATGCTAACTCTCACCCTAGCCTTAACCCTAGCTCAAACCCTAAACCTTAACCTAAAGATAACCCTAACAAAACCAAACCCTAGCCATGACTCAAACCCTAACCATCACCCTAGCCCTAAGCCTAGCTCAAATGCCTACAATTACCCTAAAACTAACCCTAATATTAACCCTAGGCCGAACCTGAACCATAAACCTATACCTAACCTTAACCCTAGCCTTAACCTTAGCTCTAACTCTATCCATTACCCTATAGATAAGCCTAACCCAAATGCTATCCCTAGGCCTAACGATAACACTATCACTAACACTAATTACTCTAAACCTAACTGAAACCATGAACCTAAATCTATCCATTACCCTATCTGTAACCTTAACCCTAAATCTAATTCAAATCTTAACTCTAAAACTTAACCTAAACCAAACCATACCCAGACCCTGACCCTAATAATACACCTAGCTTTAAACCTGACCCTTACCTAAACCTAACCCTTAAACTAGATCTAGTCGTAACCTAACCCTAGAACTAACACTAACCATAAATCTAGACCTGACATTAACCCTATCCCTAATCCTAACACTAGCCCTAACACAAACCTTCATCCTAGCACTAAACATAGCCATAATCCTAACCCTAGCTCTAACATTAATTCTAAACATTGCCCTAGCCCTAAACCTAGAAATAAACCCATTCCTTCCCCATCCCTAAGCCTAACCCTAGGCCTAACCGTAACACTAACCCTAGCCCTAAATCTAACCCTAATTTATCCCTAACCCTATACCTAACACTAACCCTAGCCCTAAATTTAGCCCTAAATTATCCCTAACCTATACCTACCACTAACCCTAGCCCTAAGACTAACTCTAACTCTCGCCCTAGCCCAAGTTTTAGTTTTAACTCTATCAGTTAATAAAACTAACACTAGCTCTAACCTTAGTCCTAAACCTAGCCATAGCCCTAAACCTAGATCTAGCCATAACAATAAATCTAAGCCTAAACCTCACCATACCACTAGCGCCAACACTATTGCTAATCCTAAAAGTAGCCCTAGCTGTAAAACAAAATTGTGACAAAGCCCTAACGATAAAGCTAACCAAACCATAATCCTAAACTTGACATTAGACCTATCCCTAATTCATTCCCTAACCTTTACACAAACCCTAACCCTACACCTAGCCTTAACCCTAGCCCTAAATCGAGTCTATCCCTAACTCTGATCAGTAACACTGTTCTTGACTCTGATGGAAAACTAACCTTATCTCTCATCATCACCCTAAACCTAAACCTAATCTACACACTAGATTTAGACTTAATGCTAAACTTAACACTAGTCCTAATCATAACCCTAGTTCTAACAATAGCCCTAGTAATAAATAGCCCTAACCTAACTCAAAAGCTAGACCTAATAAGAGCCATAACCCTAGCTTTAACCCTAGCCTTAACCCTAATGCTAGCCCTAACACTTAACCTAAACATAATCATAAACCTAAACCTTGTCTTAACCCAAAATCTAACCCAAACCATAGCACTAATCCTAACCATAATCCTAGCCCTATCACTAGCTCTAAACTTATCCATTACCCTAACCATAACCCTAACCAAATTCTAACCCTAGGCCTAACCCTAACCAAAGCTCTAACCTAACGAAAACACTAGTTCTAACTGCAGCTCTAATCCAATCTATTACCCTAACAATAACCCTAACCAAATTCTATCCCTAGGCCTAAACCTAACCCTATCCCTAACCCTAAATCTGTCCATAACTCTAAATCTAAACTTAAGCCTAAACTTAACCATATCCATTACCCTAATCCTAATACTAACCCTAATGCTAATTTGAGCCCTAAGCCTAATTCTTAACCCAACCCATACCCTAATCCTGACTCTGACCCTAATAATACCTCTAGGTGTTAACCTGATCCTAACCTTCAACCTAACAGTTACAATAGACCTTGCCAGAATCCTTAGCATAAAATTATCCCTAACCATAACCCTAGACCTGACATTAGCCCTATCCCTAAACCTATCCCTAACCCTAACCCTAAACCTAACATTAGCCCTCACTCTAACCCTAACACTCATGCTAGCCTAATCCTAGCTCAAACGCTAATACTTACCACAAACCTAACCTGACATGAACCCAAGGCTTAACCCTAACCCAAGTCCTAATTCTAACCTTAACTCTAGCCCTAACCTTAGCTCTAAACCTATTGATTACCCTAAAGATGAGCCTAACCCAAATGCTAACCCTAGGCCTAACACTAACACTATTGCCATAGCCCTAAAACACCATTACTAACACTAACACTATTCATTTCTCTAAACCTAACCTGAACACTAAACCTAAACCTATAAATTAACCTAACCCAGACCCTAACCCTATTCCTAATTCTAAACTTAACCCTAGCCCTAAACTTAGCTCTAACCCTATCCATTACCCTAAAGATAAGCCTAACCCAAATGCTAACCCTAGGCCTATTGCTAACACTATTGCTAACTCTAACCCTACACATTACTCTAATCCTAAACTGAACCCTAAACCTAAACCTATCAATTATCCTAACCCGGACCCTAACCATATCCCTAATGCTAATTCAAGCCTTAACCCTGAATGTTAACCTAAACCAAACCCCACTGGAATCCTGACTCTAATAATACACCTAGCTTTAAACCTGGCGGTTAACCTAAACCTAAACCTCACATTAGACTTAGCCATAACCTAACCCTAAAACAAACCATAACCATAAACCCAGACATGACATTAGCCCCAGTCCTAATCCTAGCCCTAAACCTGATACAAATATTAGTCCTCATCTTCGCCTATACCTAGCCATAATCCTATCCCAAACCCTAACTCTAATCTTATCTCTAATTTTAACCCTCGCCCTAGACCTGAACATAGGTATAACCCCATCCACTCCCCTAACCCTATCACAAACACTAACACTAACACTAACCATATCTCTAGCCCTAACCATAAGCCTTATGGTAACACTAACCCTAGCACTAATCCGAGCCCTAATATAGTCCTAACCTTAACTCTATCCCTAACCTTGGCCTAAGACTAACTCTAACTCTCCCCTGCCCTATTTCTAGTTCTAATCCTATCCATTACCTAACACAAGTCCTAACCTTACCCCTAACCCTAGCACTAGACCTTACTCTAGATCTAAATATAAGTCTACATTTGACCATAACTCTATTCCTAATCCTCAGCCTACAACTAGACCTAACATTATTGCTAATCCTAAAACTAGCTACAACCCTACCCTTATCCCTTAAACAAAACTGAGCCATTGTCCTAACCCTAAATATTAATCTAAACCAAACTGTAACCCTAAGCCTCGCCATAATCTTCTAGCTCTAATTCATGTTCTAGTCTTAAAATTAACCCTGTAACTGACTTATATTCTAACACTAACCTTAATTCTAAGTATCACAGTAACGCTAAAGATAACGCTAACACTAGATCCAGACCAAATACTAACTATAATCATAACCTTAGTTCTTATATTAACCATAGCCCTGACCCTAGCCCTAATCCTAAAAGAAAAACTAGCCCTAAACTGAGCCCTAACCCTGGAAGTAAACCTAAACCTAAACCTAACCTTAGCCCTAACCCTAACCCTATCCTTAGCCCTAAACCTAGCTCTAACTCTATCACTTCCTCTAAGGCAAACCCTATCCATAATGCTAACCTTAGTACTAATCCTAATCCATAGCCTAATACAAACCCTAACCCTATTACTAGTCCTAACTCTAGCCCTCATTCTAGCTCTAACCCTAACTCAAATCCTTAACCTAACACAATATCTCAGTCTAAATCTGACCCTAACCCTGAACCAAACACTCAAACTAGTCCTATGAGGAAACTTACACCTAAACCTAATCCTAACATTAGCTCTAGACCTAAGCCTAATTATAAATATTGCCATAACTCTAGACCTAGACCTAAAAAATCCTGAGCCCCAGCCCTAACATAATCCTTAACCAAAAGCAAACACTAACCCTATAACTAGACCTAACTCTAATTCTTATTCTACCTTTCACCTTAAATCTAACTCTAACCTGAACACTGACCCTAACACTAACACTAAACCCAGCTCTAAACCTGAACCTATCCCCAAACTTAAACCTAACACTAGACATAGCCATAACTCTAATGCTAAAACTAGCTCTAATCAGAACCATAGATTTTACATTACACATAGCCTTAACACTGGGCCTAAAACTAACACAAAACCTAGCCCTAATCTGAGGCCTAAACCTACCCTAAACATAACCATAATCCTAAGTGTACCCTAAACCTAACCCTTGCTTTACACATAAACTTAGCTCAAAGCCTAACTCTAAGTCTAAACTTACATCTAGCCCTATTCCTAAACCTAAATCTAAACTTAGACCTAATCCTTACCTTAACCCTAGTAATAAAACTAGCTCTAACCCTAACATTACCCTAACCCTACACCTAACCCTAATAATAACCCTAGACCTAAATCTAACCATATCCCTAAACCTAATCATAAACCTAAAACTCGACCTAACCCTAAACCTAACCCTTGCCATAAACTTAACTGTAATCCTTACCATAAATCAAAACTAAAACTATCTCTAAACCTAAATTTAACCATAACCTAAACTTAACCCTAAACCTAATCTTACATCTAATCCAATACAACACTCTAAAACTAAACCTAACACTAATGAAAACCCTAGCCCTAACTGCAACCCTAACCCTAACCCTAACCATAACCATAACCCTAACCCAAACCTAACACTAAATCTAACACGTACCCTAGCCCTAACCGTAGCTTAATCCCTAACCCTTACCCTAATACTAAAATTAGTCCTTGCCCTAACCATAATGCTAAATCTAGTCCTAACCCTACCACCAAACCTAGCTTTTATCCTAGACCTAATTTAGCCCTATTCTTACCCTTAACCAAAACCCTAGAATTAAGACTGACTGGAATTCTCACACAAGACCTATCCCTACTTCTAACCGTATCCATTACAATAACCCTAATCCAAGCTCTAACCCAAGTCGTAACCCTTGCACTAACCTTAACGCTAGTACTAACTCTAGATCGAAACTTATCTCTAAAATTAACCCTAATCAGACTCCTCAGCCTAAACATGAAACCAGCTCTAACCCTAATTTTAATCCTAAATTTAGCCCTAACCCTAGCCCTAGCCCTAAAAGAATATTGAGCCATACCTCTAACACTAACCCTTAAACTAGACCAAAACCTAACCCTACACCAGCCCTAAACCTATCTCTAATTTGAAACCTAACACTAACCCTAAATATAACCATGACCCTGACTCATATCCAAACACTAAACCTAGTTCTAAATATCAGCCTAATCTTCAACCTAACCCTAACACTAGAACTAGCCCTAAAAATAACACTAAAACTAACCCTAATGGTAACCCTAGATTTTACAATAGCTGTAACCATAACACTAGCCCTAACCCTAATATAAAACTAGCCCTAATACAAGCCCTAACATGAGTTTAACCCGAAACCTGGTTTTAATCCTAGCTCTAACCCTATCCCTTACCCTAAGCCAAACCCCCACCCTAATGCTAACCATATTTCTAGCACTAATCCTTAGCCTAACCAAAACACTAAGTCTATAATTGCTCCTAACACCAGACTTAATTCTAGGTCTAAACAAAATACAAAACTTAACCCTATACCTGACCATTATTCTGACCCTAACACTAATCTTAGGTCTAAATCTAAACCTAACCCTAAACCAAAACCTAACACTAGCCCTACTGGTAACCTTATACCTAAACCTAACCCTAATACTAGACCTAAACCAAAACCTAATCCTAAATCTAGCCATATCTATAGATCTAGACTAAAAGACAAACTAGACGTAGCCTTAACAATAACCCTTAACCTAACCCAAACTCTAACCCTATCTCTAGACCTAACCCTAGTTCTAATTCTGGCTTTAACTCTAACCATTACCCTACCCGAACACTGTCCCTGACACTAACACTAACCCTAGCTCTAAACTTCACCCTAACCCTAAAACTAACTCTAAAACTACACCTATCCCTAGCACTAGATAAAATTTAGTCTTAATCATTACACTAGTTCTTACATTACCCATAGCCTTAACCTATCACAAAAGCTAGTCCTAATCCAAGCCCTACCTTAGCTTTAACACTAAAGGTAACCCTAACAATAACGCTAGCCCTAAACCTAACAATAAGCCTAACCCTATACCTAAACCTAGCTCTAAGCCTATTCATTACCCTAAGATAACTATAATCCTTTTGCTAACCCTAGGCAGAACCCTAAACCTAGCACTAGCCTTAACCCTGTCCATTAACCTACACCTAACCTGAACCCTTAACCTAAATGTGTCATTACCTGATCCCTAAACATAAGACTAATTTGAGCCCTAAACCTAAATCTTAACCTAACCCAAACCCTAAAATTTACCCTCACTCTAATAATACCCATAGCTCTAAACCTGACCTTAACAAGAAACGTAAACTTTACAATAGACCTAGCCATTAACCTAACCCTAGAACTATCCCTAACCGTACCCTAGACCTGACATTAGTCCTAGCTCTAATCCTAGCCCTAAACCTAATACAAAACTTAGCCCACATCCTATCCATGAACCTTGCCTTAATCATAACCCAAACCCTAACGTTAGCCCTAACCTTAAACCTAAATATCACCCTAGTCCTAAAAGTAGCTATATTCCCATCCCTTAACATAAACCTAAACCTAACCCTAAACCTAAACCTAACACTAACCCTAGCCCTAACTCTAGGCCTAACCCTAACTCTAAACCTAGGCTTAACCCTAGCCCTAATTTATCCCTATTCCTAACCTTAACCATAGCACTAAGACTAACTCTAACTCTCAAACTAGCCTTATACCTACTTATAACCCTATCCCTTACCATCACCATACACCTAGACCTAAACGTAACCCTACCCTAGGCCTATACTTTACCCTATCTCAAAACCTAGATCTAATCCTAACTCTAAATTTAACCCTAAACCTAAGACTAAATGTATCCATAACTCTACTCTTATCCATAATCCTTAACCTAAGCCTAAATCTCACACATACACTAGCCCTAACCCTAAGACTAATCTTAAACTAGCCCTAAACATCCCCTAGCCCTAAAACAAAACCGAGTTCTAGCCCTAACCTTAACCCTTATCCTAAAGCAAACCCTAAACCTACACCTAGTTCTAACCCTATCCCTAATTATAGTCTAACCCTAACCTGAAAACTAACCCTGACCCTGACTCTGACCCTAACACTAACCCTGGTTCTAAAAATTATCATTACGGTAAACCTAACCTTAACACTAGACCTACACATAACTCTAACTCTATAAATATCTGTAATCATAAATCTACTTAATACATTAGTGGTAGCCTTAACCCTACCCTAAACTAACACAAAATGTAAACTTAATCCAAGTCCTAAACCTAGGTTTAACCCTAAATTTAAACCTAACCCTAACACAAGCCCTAATTGTCACCACAACTCTAACCTTAAACCTGATAATCTAACTCTATCCATTACCATAACCATAACCCTAACCATAATGATAACCCTAGGCATAAACCTAACCCTATCCCGAATCCTAACACTTCTGTTACCCTAAACCTAACCTGAATCCTAAACCTAACCCTATCATTATCCTATCCCTAATCCTAAAACTAATTCAAGCCCAAACTTGAAACCTTAACCTATCCCAAACCCTAACCCAGACCCTGAAACTAATAATACCCCTAGATCTAAACTTGACCATAACCCAAAACCTAACCCTTAGCCTAGATGTAACCATAAACCTAATCCTAAAACTATCTTGAACCATAATTCTGGACCTGAAATTAGCTCTAGCCGTAATCCTAGCCCTAACCTTAAAAACATCTAGCCATCATCCTAGCCTTAAACCTAGTCATAATCATTACCCTAAATCTAGCCCTACACTTAACCCTAATTCTAACACTCACCCTACCTGTAAACCTAGCTATTGTGTCATCCCTTACCCTAAATTTAAACCTAACCCTAACCCTAGGCCTAAGCTAAACACAAAACCTAGCCCTAATCCTAGCCCTAATTTACATCTCTCTCTAACCGTCTCCAAACCCTAGCTCTAAGACTAACTCTAACTCTTGCCCTAGCCCTATCCATAGTTCTATCCATATACACTACCATAAACCTAACACTAGCCCTAGCACTTGACCTAAAGTTAGTCCCATCCCTGAACCTAACTATAAATCTAACCTTATGCCTTACACTAACATTAGCCCTAATCCTAATGCTAATTGTAAATCTAGCCCTAACCCTAATCTGAGCAGTGAACCGAAACTGAACAATAGCCCTAACCCTAAACCTTAATGTAAACTAAACACTAACACTACACATAGACATAAACCTAGCCCTAATTCGAGTCCTACGCCTCACCTTAAAACTAATCCTGACCTTGACTCATATCCTAACACTCACCCTAGCTCTAAACACCGCCCTATATGCAAACTGAACACTAACATTACCAATGGCCCTAATTCGAGTCTTAACGCTAACCATAAAAATTCCATGACCCTGAATCCTATCCTAACAAAAACTGTAGCTATTAATATTACCCTAACCTTAAATCTAACCCTACCACTCAACCTACCCCTAACCCTAACCCTAAAACTAACACTAATGGTAACCCTAGTTCTTAAATTAGAAATTGCCCTAATCCTAGCCCTAACCCTAACACACACAAAAAAAATCCTAAACCGAGCCCTAAACCTAGATTTAACTCTAACTCTAACCCTAACCATAGCCCTAACCCTAGATCTAAATCAAGCCCTTACCTTAACGAAACCCTAAACCTAAGAGTAACCCTTGACCTATCACTAGTCCTTAGACTATCCAAACTCCTAACTCTATTAATAGTCCTAACCCTAGCCTTTGTTTTAGCTCTAACACTATCCCAAACACTAACCCTATCCCTGAGCCTTATTCTGACCCTAACACTAAACCTAGGTCTAACCCTAACCCCAACCCTAACCCAAATTTTACCATAATCCTATCCCTAGACCTAACTCTGAACCTAACTCTCAGCCTAGCCCTAATCGTAGCTCTGAACTTAACTCTTACACTAAACATAACCCTAAACCTAATCTTAGTTCTAACCCTCACCTTAACCCTAACACAAGACCTAACTCTAACCCTAATCCTAGCCCTAAACTTAACGATAACTGTATCCATTACCCTAAAAGTAAACCTTACCATAATGCTAACCCTGGGCTTAACCCTAACCCTATCACTTTCCCCAAACCTATCAATTACCCTAAACCTACACTGAACCCTAAACCTAACCCAATCATTATGCTAACCCTAACACTAATGCTAATTCAAGCCCTAAACTAACCCCAAAATCTAAACCGTAACACTGACCATGACCTTAATAATTCCCCTAGATATAAACTTGACTCTTACCCTACCTAATTCTTACACTAGACCTAGCCATAAACCTAACCCTAAAATTATTCCTAATCTTAAACCTAGAAATGATATTAACCCTAGCCTTAATTCTGGCCCTAACCCTAACACAAATCCTAGCCCTTATCCTACCCGTAAACATAGCCTTAATTTTATCCCTAACCCAAACTCTAGGCTAACCCTAATATTAAACCTAGCCCTAATCTTAGCCCTAATTTAGCCCTATACCTAACCTTAACCCTAACTCTAGCAGAAAGACTAACTCTAACTCTCACCCTAACCCTAATCCTAGTTCTAACTCTAGCCTTACTAGAACCCTAATCCTCATCCTCACCCTTGGTGTAACCCTAGACCTATTCATAGCCCTGGCCATAACCCTAGATCTAACACTAACAATAAATCTATCCCTAACCTAAGCCTAAACCTCAATCTAACACTTGTCCTAACACTAATGCTAATCCTAAAACTAGCTCTAACACTAGCTCTAGCCTTAAAACAAAATCGAGTCATAGCCATAACCCTAACCCTTAACCTAAACCAAACCCTAAACCTACACCTAGCCCTAAACATATCCCTAATTCTAGTCCTAACCCTAACCCAAAAAACTAACCCTGACCCTGTCTCTGACCCTTACACTAAACCTAGCTCTAAACATCATCATCACCGTAAACCTCAACCTAACACTAGACCTGGCCCGAACTCTAACCCTATAATTAGCACTTATCATAACCCTACTTCATACATTAGCCATAGCCTTAAACCTAGAACTAACCTAATCCAAAACCTAGCCTTAATCCAAGTCCTAAACCTAGCTTTAACCCTAAACTTAAACCTAACAACAACCAAAAACTAGCACAGATCTTATACATAACCCTAGCCCTAACCTTAGGTCTAAACCTATCCATTACACTAACGATAACCATAACCCTTAAGCTAACGCTAGGCCTAACCCTAACCCTATCCATTACACTAAAACCAAACCTAAACCCTAAAACTACCCTGTCATTACCCTAAAACCTAAACCCTAACCTAACCCAAACCCTAACCCTTAAACTGACCCTAAAAATAAACCTAGATACAAACCTGAATATTACCCTAAACAAAATACTTACACTGGACCAATCCATTAATCTAACACTAAATCTAGCCCTAACTAAACCCTCGACCTGACATTATCCACTGCCCTAATACTATCTCTAACCCAAACACGAATCTTAAACCCCATCCTATCCATAAACCTAGCCTGAAAAATAACCCTAACACTAACTAAGATCTAACCCAAATACTAACCCTTGCCCCAGCCCTAAACATAGCAAAAAACCACATCCATTACCCTAAACGTAACCCTAACTCTAACCCTATCCTTTGTTGTCAAAATTGCCTTATCCTTAGCCCTAGCTTTAACACTATATCAAAATATAACTTTAAATCTAACCCTAACACGATGCCTAAGCCCAAAACTAGCCCTAAACCTGATGCAAATTCTAAAACTAGACTTAACCCAAGCCCTAACACTAACCCTAGCTGTAATTTAGCCCTATCCCTAACCCTAACTCTAACCCTAGCCCTATGAATAACTCTCTAACACTGGCCCTATCACTCTTTCTAATCCTATCCCTTTCAATAAACCTAACCCTATCTCAAATCCTAGTGTTAACCCTTGCCCTATCCTCAGCCCTAGCACTAAACTTAGGAAAAAACCTAACTCTAAATTTACCCTAAACTGAAGCCTAAGCCTAAATCAAAGACTAGCCCTAACCCTAACACTAATCCTAAAAATGTCACTAACCCTAACCTTAGCCCTAAAACCAAACTGAGCCAAAGCTCTAACTCTAATCCTTAAGCTAAAAAGAAGACTTAACCCTACAACTAGCCTTAACCCCAGCCCTAATTCGAGTTTTAAGCCAAACCTTAAAATTAACCCTGACCCTTTCTCTGACAATAACAAGAACCCAAGGTCTAAATATCACCCTAACCCTAAACTTAAACCTAACAGTAAACCTAGCCCTAAAACACTAAAATTAATCATAATCATAACTCTAGTACTTACATTAGCCGTAACCCTAACATTGCACTAACTTAACCAAAACCTAGCCCTAATGATAACCATAACCCTAGCCCTAAACTGTTTTCTAACTCTATCCATTACCATAACCATAACCCTAACCCAAATGCTAATTCAAGCCGTACCTTTAAACCTTAACCTGTTACAAATCCTAACCCAGAACGTGACCCTAATAATACCCTTAGCTCTAAACCTAAACCTAAACTTTACACTAGACATTTCCATAATCCTAACCCTAAAACTATATTTAACCATAATTCTGGACCTAAAATTAGGCCTAGCACTAACCCTAGACCTAACCCTAAAAAATCCCTAGCCCTCATCTTAGCCCTAAACCTAGCCTTAATCATAACCCTAACTCTAACCACAGCCCTAACCCGATTTCTAACTCTCACACTACCTCTAAATCTAGCTATAAAGCCATCCCTTACACCAAACTTTGCCCTAACTCTAAACCTAAACTCTAAACTGTAAATCTAAACTCTAATCCTAACCCTAACAATAGGCTTAATCTAAACACTAAACCTAGCCCAAATACTAGCCCAAATTTAGCCCTATCTCTAAACCTAAGCCTACCCTAGCCCTAAGACTAAATCTTCCTAGCCCTATACCTAGTTCTAACCCTATCACTTACCATAACCATAAACCTAGCCATAACCCTTGCAGTATCCTTAGTTCTAGCCCTAATACTAGATCTAACCCTAATTCCAAATTTAACCCTAAGCCTAAGCCTAAGCCTAACACTAACACTAGCCCTAACCCTAACTGTAGGGCTAAAACAAGACCGAGTATGAGCCCTAACCCTAAAAATTAACTTAAACCAAATCCTAACACTACAACTAGACTTAACCCTTCCCTAATTCAAGTCATAACCCTAACTTTAAAACCAACCCTGACCCTGACTCATATCCTAACACTCAAAGTAGCTCTACACAACACACTGACAATAAACTGAACCCTAACAGAAACCCAAGCTCTAATTCAAGTAGTAAATGTAACCAAGAACTAAGCCTGACCCTGACTCCTATCCTAACACGAACCCTAGCTATAAATATCACCCTAAACTTAAACCTAACCCTAACACAAAACTTAACCCATACCTAACAATAAAACCAATCCGAATGGTAACCCCAGTTCTTACATTAGCTATTGCCCTAACACTAGCCCTAACCCTAACACAAGACCTAGGACTAATGTGAGCCCTAAACCTAGCTACAATCATAAACATTGCCATAATCCTAGCCCTAAACAAATCCCTTACCAAAGCAAAACCCTAAACCTAAGGATAACCCTAGACCTATCCTTAAGCTAACCAAAACACTAACCCTATTAACATCCCTTACCCTTGCCCTCATTCTAGATCTAACCCTATCCAAAACCCTAACACTAACCCTGATCTTTTTACTGACCCTACCACTAATCCTAGGTCTAATCCTAACCCTAAACCTAACCAAAAATCTACCGTAATCCTATCCCTAGACCTAATCCTGAACCTAACTCTCCGCATTGACTAAACCATAGCTCAGAACCTAAATTTTACACTATACATAACCCTAATCTAATCCTAGTTCTAACTCTCACCCTAACAATAAATCAAGACCTAATCCTAACCATAACCCTAGACCTAAACTTAAGTCTAATTATATAATACACTAAACATAACCCTTACCTTAATGCTAACCCTAGGCCTAACCCTAAACATTACAATATCCCAACACTTATCAATTACCCTAAACCTACCCTGAACCCTAGACCTAATCCAATCATTACCCTAACCCTAAACCTAATGGTAATTCAAGCCTAAAATCAAACCTAAACAAAACCCTAACACTGACACTGACCATAATAATTCCCCTATCTTTAAACTTCACTCTTACCGTATAAACTAACACTTACACTAGACCTAGCCATAAAACTAACCCTAAAACTATCCCTAAGCATAACCCTAGACCTGATATTAGCCCTAGCCATGATACAAGCCCTAACCCTAATACAAACCCTAGCCTTTATCCTAGCCCTATACATAGCCTTAATTATAAGCCTAAACATAACTTTAGGCCTAAAACTAACACTAAGTGTAGACGTAACATTAGATCTAATTTAGCCTTATCCCTAACCTTAAACCTAACCCTAGTCCAAAGACTAACTCTAACTCTCACCTTAGTCCTAACCTTAGTTCTAACCCTATAATTTACATGAAACCTATTCCTAGCTTAAACCATAGGTCTAACACTAGCCCTATTCATAACCCTAACAGCAACCCTAGATCTAAACCATAACTCTAAATTTAACACTAAACCTTAGCCTAAAACTAAACCTAACACTAGCCTTAACCCTAAGGCTAATCCTAAAACTAGCACTAACCCTAGCCCTAAAACAAAACCAAGCCATAGACCTAACCCTAACCCTTAATATAAACTAAGCCCTAAACCTACACTTAGCCATAACTCTAGCCCTAATTTGAGTTTTAAGACAAACCCTAAAACTAACCCTGACCCTGACTCTGACCTTAACACTAACTCTAGCTCTAAACACCAA